>NW_015558610.1:187316-191440 GCF_001515605.1 Sinocyclocheilus anshuiensis | reverse complement strand
TCCCCCCCAAAGCACCTAAAAGCCATTTCACACTTGCCATACTCCAACAGGGTGAATTAACTTGAATTTAAGATATTTAAATATATGACAATCTATTTATTATTAATATATTTCAATCTATGTGACTTATGTATGGGTAGACAAACATTTTAGGCAAGTGCTATCAAAATTTGCTCCCCTAGACAACATCTTTCGCCTATGCTGAACAGACTGCCAGACCAAAGACTGTATTTCAAGCACAGGGTCAGAGCTCAAATAGCTACTGTCTGCCGACATTGGCTGGCCATCCATGTCTGTCTTGCCCCACTGCCCTGATGAATGAAATACCCAAAGAAGATATGAAAGGAGAGCTGGGGTAAGGTTGACACTTCAAAGCAAACTAGTACAGGTGCATCTCAATAAATTAGAATGTCGTGGTGTTTTGAGTTGATTAGCTGATTGGCATGTCACCATATTCTAATTTGTTGAGATAGTGAATTGGTGGGTTTTTGTTAAATGTGAGCCAAAATCATCACAATTAAAAGAACCAAAGACTTAAACTACTTCAGTCTGTGTGCATTGAATTTATTTAATACACGAGTTTCACAATTTGAGTTGAATTACTGAAATAAATGAACTTTTCCACGACATTCTAATTTATTGAGATGCACCTGTATGAACAAGAGAGTTTTATATGGATGGCCTGTTCATAACACCAGTTGACAGACTCACTGTCTTGCTGTTGGACAACTGCAAGAAGAACAATCTGCTTGGAGCTTAAAGGAATAGCTGATGTAAAATTAAAATTATGTCATGCAAAAAAAAAAAAGAAGTGTATAATAAGTTCAATATTACTTTTGGCATGCAAATGGATATAAAATAACATGGTCATTTTAATTTAAAAACACATTGTAAGAATGTTTAAGTTCATACTTTAATAATACTGGCTTTACAAACTCATCACTAGGTTATATTTAAAAAAAATGTTACCTCATAAAAAGCTGTCTGTTGTCGGAATCAGAATTTAGATATTTTCTGTCTTTCGCTGCAGTGTGAACTCATTTAGCCAGATTTCAGGAGCAAATGGAAAAGAGAAACATAATGTTGAACAATATTTGTCAGCTCTAAATCAGACATTGTGCCATATGTCCTTTCCCTTGTATGACATCGCTTAATGTATGATTCCCACAATTTTGTCCAGATTCACCCCTTCCTGTGTCCTTCAGTTCAAGGACATAATCATTGAATCCATACAGCGCACAAAACACACATACAATATCACAGATCTTCCAGTTACCTGTTATTGGTATCTAAATCAACCTTTCACACGGTTTACATTCTATTATTTATATTTTCAGATTTAGATTTGTTCTTTTTCTATATAAACTGTGTAAATAAAGAAAGATGAAGGAAGTTTGAAAACAGTAAATGCTATTTACTAGTCTGTCTAATGGTTTATGTTCTTATATTGTCCTTTTAACCCTAGCCTCCTGGAAGCGGAATGTGTTGCATTTAACTTGCAATGAATTTGTTTTAATTATATAGCGAGTGGTGGGGGGCAAATTGATTGGCAGGTATTTGCATATACAGTACAGGACAAAATGTCAGCTAGAGATTAGGTGGTGACCCGCATGTGGCAGCTGGTAAAACAAACTGATGAGGGTAATTCATCATGTATTCATCTGTAAGTGCAGCCGGCACAAGTCTACTCACGTTCAGTCATCCTTCATGCCATAGTGAGTTTGGCTGGGACAAACTAAGGAGGTCACACACAGGTTATAAACAAACAAGGAAGTCAGAGGAAAATGTCAGACAGAGTTGAGTTAGCACTCCAAGTCAAATACAAGTAGAGATTTCCTGATGAGAGTAATGAAGTGAAGACATAACAGTTGAGAAAAGTAGTTAAAATAGGTCACTCAGGTATGCAACTAGATTTCAAGGCAAAGCACATGAACATTATGTTTATTGTTTGTTTTGAACTTTTTTTGACATCTCTCCGTTATGGACCGTTCTGAAAGCAGAATTTATTCAAACGCTTACAAAATGCTTCAAAACGTTATCAGATATGTCTAGAGGGTATTTAATAGGGCTGCCCCCCACTTAAGATTTTTCTTAGTGTTGTGATGCTTACTGCTGCACAATGGTGCCCCATAGTTGTGCCCAATGTTTCTAAATTTTTCATGTACATGTTATAATGGCTTTCTTTCATGCTGTAGACCACAAAATAGCAACTAATTTACAGTTGAGATACAGGTTTTCACAAAAACAAAATAAATTATAAAATGATAAACCTCACAATTGAGCGTTTAAACCAGCGGTGAGTCAGAAGTATACATTATTATATTAATTTAAAACGGGGTTATGTGGGTGGATTTTCGCATTGGTCTGAACAAAAACTACAGACTGGATTATTGACAATGAACATTCATTCTCTGCCAGTAGGAGGCGCTTTTGGAACGTCAGAAATATAGAATGAGAAAAGTGTGAAAAAATATAGCCTATATTGACGAGGAAAGTCCACTGATGAGTTACCAGCATAAGCCTTTGTGCAAAGGCTGTCTAATTCTAAACTTTAAAATACATTTATTTTTAGTTATTTTAACTACAAATTTAAATAAAACAAAAAAAATAATGAAAAGGCAATTATACATTTACACACCTAAGGATTATATCAACCAAAAAAGTAACTGCGTATGTGTTCTCTACTTGGTTCCTTCTCATAAATGAGTAAGCGGCATTTAAAACAATTATAAACATATAATACACATTTAAAAAATCCTCCATCCAGGATCCATCCTAACCGATAAAAGCGTCTGCTAAATGACTAAATGTAAATGTAAATTTAAATAATACACACGGTTTCTCAATATTTAATTACAGCTTCAGATGCACGATATTTTCATCTCCTTCAAGTAAGATACACAAAAAGCATGTTCAACTCGGACGGTTGTCGTGGTAATAAACACCGTAAACAGCAACCATTCGCATGTCAGCGCTTAATGCGCATCTCCTATATGAATAGTATTTTAGGGGGGCCTTGACTTTTGGGGGCCCAAGCCGGTCACCTACCTTTGCCTAATGGGTAAGTCCGCCCCTGCTAGTAGTTGTTCATTTAAGTCATTATTCAACTAATTGCACGTTTATTTTAAATTAACATCTATAATCCATAATGAGCCTTAATATAGGCTAGCCTATTCTGCGCTCAAACAAACGCATTAAGTTTGCCACAAAGCACAGGCAGAAGTAGCCTAATAGTTATGAAAAAAGGAGACATTTTAATTATTTCTTAATAAACGAATGTTTTCTTGTCGGCTGCAAGATGAAATTCATGGTGCTGACTCATCTCCACAGTACTGGGCGCGCCTTTAGAGGGTCAATCTGCAATCTTCAAACAGATTACATAATCAGGGAGTATTTGCTTTTGTTTTGAATTGGTTCATTTAAAAGTAGACATTTTAAGCTTTCTGTATATATATTTCTCATGTATGTGAGGTACCCTGTCCCCAATTTTAAGTTATTTCATTATCAGGAAAAAATTCAAGTGATCACGCGGGTGCCTCCCTGTCATGCATGTGCGTTAATAATTTTCCGCACAAACACTTGAATATGAATAGTAATAGAGCACATTTGTTTTAGGTTAATGCTACACTATTGACCACAACATTCTTTTGAATAGACTAGAAAACTTTGTTGGCATTAATGGAAGTGCATTAGCATTGTTCAAATCGTACTTATTTGACTGCCATCAATTCGTAGCAGTGAATGAAGAGGTATCATATCAATCACAAGTGCAGTATGGAGTACCTCAAGGCTCAGTACTAGGGCCATTACTTTTCACGCTTTACATGTTACCCTTGGGAGATATCATCAGGAAACACGGTGTTAGCTTTCACTGTTATGCTGATGATACTCAGCTCTATATTTATTAGTTGCCCGACGAAACATACCCATTTGAAAAACTAACAGAATGCATAGTCGATATAAAAAAAACTGGATGACGAGTAATTTCTTAATGCTAAATTCTGAAAAAACAGAGGTGTTAATTATAGGACCTAAAAACTCTGCATATAATAACCTAGAACACTGTCTAACACTTGATGGCTGCTCTGTCAATTCTTCGTCATCAGTTAGGAACCTAGGTGTGC
>NW_015558610.1:185448-187101 GCF_001515605.1 Sinocyclocheilus anshuiensis | reverse complement strand
TGCGTTCATGACCTCAAGGTTAGATTATTGTAATGCTTTATTGGGTGGTTGTTCTGCACGCTTAATAAACAAACTCCAGCTGGTCCAAAATGCAGCAGCTAAAGTTCTTACTAGAACCAGGCAGTATGACCATATTAGCCCGGTTCTGTCAATGCTGCACTGGCTCCCTATTAAACATCGTACACATTTTAAAATCTTGCTTATTACTCTAAAGCCCTGAATGGTTTAGCACCTCAGTATTTGAACGCGCTCTTATTGCATTATAGTCCTCCACGTCCGCTGCATTTTCAAAACCGTTAAAGGATTTTTAGGCTGCATTAATTAGGACAACTGGAACCGGGAACACTTCCCATAACATCCGATGTACTTGCTACATCGTTAGAAGAATGGCATCTACGCTAATATTAGTCTGTTTATTTCTTATTCCGAGGTCACCGTAGCCACCAGATCCAGTATGTATTCAGATCAGATGGTCATTGCAGTCTCCCGGATCCAGTACGTATCCAGCCCAGATGGTGGATCAGTACCTAGAGAGGACCTGTACAGCCCTGAATGTCAGCGGAGATCAGGACAACTAGATGAGCCCCAGAGACAGATCCCCAGTGAAGACCTTGTCTCCTAGACGGCCACCGGGACAAGACCACAGGAACCAGTTGAGTCCTCTGCACAATGTGACTTTGCTGCAGCCTGGAACTGAACTGCTGGTTTCGTCTGGCCAGAGGAGAACTGGCCCCCCGACTGAGCCTGGTTTCTCTCAAGGTTTTTTTCTCCATTCTGTCACTGATGGAGTTTTGGTTCCTTGCCGCTGTCGCCTCTGGCTTGCTTAGTTGGGGACACTTAATTTCCAGAGATATTCTCGACTTGATTGCACAGATATTATTTAAACTGAACTGAGCTGGATGATGACATCACTGAATTCAATGATAAACTGCCTTTAACTGAAAATTGAGTGTTTACTATTGTCATTTTGCATTATTGACACATTATTTTCCTACTTAATGCTGTACAGTTGCTTTGACACAATCTGTATAGTTAAAAGCGCTATTTAAATAAAGGTGACTTGACTTGACAGTATGGTATCCGCATTAAAATAAATCTTCACAAGTCTACATCAGACAGATGCAGTTATAACCTATAAATTGAAGGTTATTAGATGTTTTAAAACGATGTAAGGGGCAATGCCGCTCCAATTTGTTGATAATTAGTGTTCTTAATCAAGATTAAACGGATGTCGCAGTCATAAACTTGTTTTAATGACTTTCATAAACTTGTTTTAATAAATCGCTTATGCATTAAATAATAAAGATACAAAAAAGGTTAAAAAGTTTAAAAAAGTTAAATAATATTGTACAAATTATTAGCCTATAAAATGCTATAGACTGCGCACAAGTTTGCAGTTTCTCATTTTGCATATGCATAACAAAGTAAATTATTTTTTACATGCAGTTATACAAAATAGGGATGCACCGATACCACTTTTTCCAGTACTTGCCCGATACCGATACTTTTATTTTTGGTACTTGCCAATACCGAGTACCGATACCAACATTTTTATTGCATTTGTAAATTTTTTTAATATTGGGTACAGAAACCAAAAGAGTATGTATAATGTTAGTTGGTTAACTTCATTTATCAAATAGATACAGTCAAACC
>NW_015558610.1:181913-184022 GCF_001515605.1 Sinocyclocheilus anshuiensis | reverse complement strand
GAATAGTACAGCCTAGCGCATTTCACACAGGCTGCTAGATTCACTTTCGCCAGAAAGTCGTGTATGCCTAGGGTTAAAAATAAATGACATTTATAGTGAATGCCCCTATAAATTATCTTATTTTTACGATTTAGTTTTAAGGCATTTTAATGAGTACGAGTACAGGAGCTCAGTATCGGTGCATCCTTAATACAAAATAAAACCAAACAAGATTTGTAATGAAGAAAAAATATGTAGACAAATAAGAATAAATGATGAAACCCCACAGGACATCTCTTGAGCGTCGCACTCAGCAGCATGCACGCCGAACAACCAAATCTTGCACTGCATGAATGCAGCACAGATAGCGACACAATTAAGTTATGTGAAACACATAAAAGGTTTAAATAAGATAATACTGACTATGAACATTATATGACATTTAAAATAGTTCTGACGATTTGTTCTTCAGTCCGCCTGTGCATTTCTGACCTGCACAGCAAATGCAGACTTGGGCTAAATCTCTGCGATGTTCTCGTTGAGAATGCAATTTCTAAAATGTTATTAGAATGAATTCATTTCTAAAATGTTATGATACGGAAAGCCTGAAACAGATCACAGCAGTATAGAGTAAATCATGGCCACGTTTACTTTATCGGAGTGTCTATTTACACTAAGTGCAAATAGCCCGCCTTGTTGGCAGACGGCGTGCAGCAGCTCCTCAAACTGTGGTCGCGCTGCGACCTCTCCTGGGCGCTTCAACACTTTTTTTCCTAAAAGAGCATCTAAAAGAGCAAATCTAAAAGAGCTCCACGAGTGACACGGCGTCTTTTTAAAGATGACCTTCCACTAGTGTGTT
Organism: Sinocyclocheilus anshuiensis; assembly: GCF_001515605.1. Taxonomy (NCBI): domain Eukaryota; kingdom Metazoa; phylum Chordata; class Actinopteri; order Cypriniformes; family Cyprinidae; genus Sinocyclocheilus; species Sinocyclocheilus anshuiensis. The sequence continues at coordinate 183,184 of NW_015558610.1, read as the reverse complement.
TCTTTGTGTGGTCGCTTCCTGGCTCCATCTGATGGTCACGAACGCTGCATCTCGTGCCTGGGCATTGAGCACGCTGAGGCAGCGCTCGTGGATGACTCATGTTCTCATTGCGGGGACATGACCATCGCGAGGCTCCTCTTCATTAAACGAGGGGGAGTCCCACTCCCCATGCCCCGTTCTAGTTCCTACCAACAGCGGAGGACTACTTCGGCGTATGGCCAGGGTGATCTGAGGATCACAGTGAAGGCTTCCCCGTCGAGTGCGTCTCCACGGGCCCCTCACTCCTCCAGCACATCGCACCCTCTGGTGTTCCGTGATGAGGTGGCTGAGACTCCAGACAGGGAGGTCTAGCATCTCATTCGGGCCTCTGGCAGATGACAGGATGTCGATCACTGCATCGGGGGATAAGCTAGGCTCTGGAGATGAGGATTCGGCTGCGCTGCCTCCATCAGGAAGAGTAGCGTTGCCCAAGTCAGATCCAGAGCTGACTGCTATGCTTTCCCGGGCCGCCGAGAGTGTAGGGTTGCAATGGAAACCACCTCCAACCTCCCGAACGCTCGAGGTTGGATGATTGGTTCCTGGGGGTGTCGCAGGCCGATCACCGGCAGCCACCTCCGGTTCCTTTCTTTCTTGAAGTGCATGAAGAGGTTACTAGATCTTGGAGGGCACCTTTTTCTGCCCGAAACAGAGCTAGTGCTTCTTCCGTCCTCACTGCCCTCGATGGTGGGGTGGCTAAGGGGTATGTGGAGATCCCCCCAGTCGAGCGCGCTATTGTGATGCAGCTCTGCCCGCAGAGCGCTGCCGCCTGGCGGGGTAATCCACGCCTCCCGTCTAGATCTTGGAGGGCACCTTTTTCTGCCCGAAACAGAGCTAGTGCTTCTTCCGTCCTCACTGCCCTCGATGGCGGGACGGCTAAGGGGTATGTGGAGATCCCCCCAGTCGAGCGCGCTATTGTGATGCAGCTCTGCGGGGTAATCCGCGCCTCCCGTCCAGGGCCTGTAAGTTCTCGTCCGCGTGACGAAAGTCACAGCGCGGTCCCTCGGTCAGACGATGTCCACCCTGGTGGTCCAGGAACCTGGCAGATATGAGGGAGGCCGACAAACACCGTTTCCAGGACTCCCCGATCTCCCAGGCTGGCCTCTTCGGCGATGCAATGGAGAGCTTCGCAGGAAAGCGGCGCAGCCTGTCTCTGCCCCTGCCAGGCCCGTAAAGCGCCAGGGCAAGCGAGACGGGTGACCCGGAGACTCTGGATCCTGCTCTTCAGGAGGGGG
>NW_015558610.1:167138-181655 GCF_001515605.1 Sinocyclocheilus anshuiensis | reverse complement strand
GCTGCCTCCCCCTCCGCTCCAGCTCGGCCTCAGCAGCAGCCTTCACACCGGCCGCAGCGTGGAGCTGGCAGCAGGAAAGCGGCGCAGCCTGTCTCTGGCCCTGCCAGGCCCGTAAAGCGCCAGGTCAAGCGGCATCCCTGAGATGGGCGACCCGGAGACTCTGGAATCCTGCTCTTCAGGAGGTGGTGAAGGCACCACTCCTTCCCCCGGAGGAGGGCCGGGTGTAGAATATTTTGTTTCCTTTTTGTTTTGTTCCGCCACTGGCTCCCCAGCCAGTGGTACCCAAACATTCAACAAAAGAGCAGTTTCCTATTTCTCTGGGTCTGACGAGGGCGAAGATGGCAGTGTGCGAGACACGGCCTCGACACTCCCGTCCCCCTCTCCTTTCGCCAGTGGGCAGCAGGGCCCGGTTCGAGGACGATATAACTTCTCACGCACCCCCTGCCCAACCGTGGAGCCAGGTAAGTGTTGCACCGCACACTCAGACCCCACTCCGGGATGCTGTGCCTTCCGGGTCGGGTCCCTGTGTTCCACCTCACTGCCCCACTGCGGGTACGTCGCTTTCTCCAAACAAAGACTTGCCCACTGGATAGTGGAGGCTATAGTCTTGGCATACCAGGCCCAACGTTTACCGTGCCCCCTCGGAGTGAGAGCACACTCCACGAGAGGAGTGGCATCTTCTTGGGCATTGGCGCGGGGCACCTCGATAGCAGACATTTGTAGAGCTGCCAGCTGGGCGACACCTAACACGTTTGCGAGATTCTATAATCTCCGTGTAGAGCCCGTGTCCTCTCGTGTACTTACCTCAGATGGTCAGTAACACCGGACTCGCTCGGTGTCCATCACGCTTGCTGCGCCATTCCCCTCTATGGACCGGATACGTGCGCTTAAGTGCTTCTCAGTTCTGTTTCCCCTTTGGTGAACCCTGTTGAAGTTCCTCCAGCACCCTCGGCGGTCAGGTGTGGCGGAGCGCCAGACACCAGGTCCAGCACTCGTATGTATTCCCAAGGTCAGCACTTGTGCTGGGCTAGGTGCCCGTGTGTAGTGATTCCCCTTCGGGTGATCCCAGCCCGTGTCTTTCCCTAGCAGAAATTTCTCTGCCATCTCTGCTGCATAGTATCTCACCCCAGGCAGGCTGAGTCTACCGCAGGGACTTCCTTCCATATGTAGCACTGCCCTATGGCCAGTCCATATGTGTAATTCCACATGATAACTCCTATATACAGGATGTGCCTTCCGTAGCGTTCCCCTACTTGGGTACACTTTCCCAGTGTTATCCAATGTACCACTGTACGGAACAGCAGTGGCGGACACCTCTGCCTAAGCCCTGTCCTATCTTCCGTTCGGATAGGTGTAGGGAGGGCTTTATTGTCCCAATAAAGTGGCATCCATTTAAAAATTTGAATTCAAATTATAGTTTACACTCAATACGTTATTACTGCATACTGTTTTATAATGTACTATAATACTGAGGTGCAGATAATTGCCTCTATTTGCAATAAGTATAAATAGCAGAAAATCCTGCCATTTTAACATAGTGGAAATAGAATCTATCGCTATCTGCACTTAGTGTAAATAGCATCCATCACTATTTGCACTTAGTGTAAATAGCCTCTATCGCTGTTTGCACTTAGTGTAAATAGCATCTATCGGTAAGAAAATATGCTATTTTCACTTAGTGTAAATAGCATCTATTGCTATTTGCAATTAAGGTAAATAGACTCTATCACTATTTACACATTGCAAATAGCCACTGCCTTAATTTATTAATTTCTTGAATTATTTATTCGTTTCGGCCTAAATAATGGGAGCGAAATTATACAGTGCCTCACGTTTTACTAAAATAAAGGAAATAATTCATAAAATACGCAACAATTTCTTAATTTGTGAGCAGATATCTTTTTCCCACCTAGTTCTCTGCCAAAATAAAGGAGAGGTAATGAATAACAAAGTAGGACTATGTGCGTGACAAAAATGCATGCTGTTTTATTAAAGGAATTTTAAAATATAAATTTAAAATATATTTGTGACAAATATTAAGTAATGTGAGAATATTGACATTTAGCATATTGATTCATGTATGTAGCCTAGGCTACCACTTTTAATGTTCCGATGTAAAGCAAACAACCATTTATTTAAGGTAATATAAAACATGATTCTTATTATATAAATAATGCTGCACACCTGTTAAATGTTTCAAATCTAAAATATGGTGAAATACTTAGCTTAGCGTAAATCATCACACAATGATGATATCAAAATTGATGATAAATCACAGGCTCATTGACATTTGTCCTGCTTGAATTTGTTCTAAATGAGAAACGCACATAACTTCATAAGTACTAAATTTGCATCTGTGAATATGAAATATTTTAACTACAGTGTTTTTCTATCATTTTCCGCCGACTGCAGCCGTCAAACGTAACACATCGTAGCATTGCAAATAACAATGTATTTTAAAAAAATATGAGACAACTACAAAAAAAAAAACATTCTGAAAAGTCCTGTAAGAATCGAGCTTGCATAGGATCTGCTCGATCCTCTTCAATAACATTTGAAGTCTGACTCGGGCTCAAATTGATAAGGCAATATTGACGCCAATGTTTACAGTACACCAGGAGCACATGCAACTGCCCCTTATGGTAAGAGGCGTTACATTTCCTCACATTGTGCACTAGTTGATTAGCGAATCACAACACACTGGGCCAGCTAGCCAATCTGAGCCCATTGCAAATTCCTGAGGGAGGAACCAGGAAGTCAACAGACCATTTTTAGAAGAACAGAAAAGTGGTGAAAAATAAAGATAAAATATATGAAAAATAATGTGATTTAAAAAAAAAAGAAAAAAATGAAGCATGAACATATGTTACAGTGCACCCCATAAACACAATCAAGCCTTTGAAAAAAAGCCAGTAGACCACCCCTTTAAACAGGGTCCTAAGACAATTAGAGATGAAGGCATCTCAGAAGACAGGAAGTGAAACTAACTTTGGATTTGGTCATGCATTGATGCCTTCCTACCTTGGAATGCATCTTTGAAGACAGCATTTGATGTTATTGAGATCTCTTCTAAACTTTAAAGGAGAGACAATTGTGAGATCCAGCATCTCTAGCTAAGGAAAAAATTCTGAGCACAGTGTGTGATGTTGGTGAGATTTTATTTTATTTTTTAAACTTTGGAGGAGACAAATGTGAGAGATCCAGAGTATTTACTTTAGGAGAACAACCTGAGCACAGTGTGTGATGTTGATGAGATCTCTTCTAAAACTTTAAATGAGACAGATGTGAGAGATCCAGTGTCTCCAGCTAAGGATAAAAATCTGAGATCTGAGATATAATACAGATAAACAAATGATGAAGCTTGGCTTAGTAAATATTAGATCCCTTTCTATGAAAGTTATTTTTGTAAATGATTTGATCAAAGACCATACCATAGATGTGCTCTGTTTGACAGAAACCTGGCTAAAACTATATGATTACATTACTTTAAATTAGTCTACCCCCCAAGATTACTGTTATAAATATGAGCCACGTCCAAATGGTAAAGGGGGAGGTGTTGCTACAAATTATAGTAATATTTTCAATATTTTTAGAAGTCTGCTTTCAAGTATAATTTGTTTGAAGTAATGGTGTTTAAAATAACATTATCCAGAGAAACAAGTGTTAATGATAAATCCCCTGTGACATTTGTACTGGCTACTGTATGCAGGCCTCCAGGGCACCATACAGACTTTATCAAATAATTTGAATGAAAAAATAAAATAAAAATAAACAACAAAAACAAACAAACAATAAAACAAAAACAAACAGATATTTTCATTATTGGACCAAGAACCTCTGCATGCAATAACCTAAAACACTGTCTAACACTTGACGGCTACTCTGTTAATCCTTCGTCATCAGTTAGGAACCTAGGTGTGCTATTTGATAGCAATCTTTCCTTAAACCATGTTTCTAGCATTTGTAAAGCTGCATTTTTCCATCTTAAAAATATACCTAAATTATGACCTATGCTCTCAATGTGAAATGCAGAAATGTTAATTCATGCGTTCATGACCTCAAGCTTAGATTATTGTAATGACCTGAATGGTTTAGCTCAATACTTGATCGAGCTCTTATCGCATTATAGTCCTTCACGTCCGCTGCGATCTCAAAACTCTGGCCATTTGATAATACCTAGAATATCAAAATCAACTGTGGACAGCTTGAAAACTCTGGAAGAATCTATCGAGCATTGTTCATGAGGCAGACACACTCTGTCAATTAAAATCTAGATTAAAGACCTATCTCTTTAACTTGGCTTACACATAACACACCATTGCATTTCTATAATTCAAATCTGTCAAAGGGTTGTTAGGCTGCATTAATTAGGTCAACCGGAACTGGGAACACTTCCCACAACTGCTAAAAGGACATACTATCACAACAAAATTAACAATTCGCCTAACTCTCGCATGCTCTTTAAAACATTTTCCTCCCTCCTTTGTCCTCCTCCTCCCCCTCCTTCATCAACTCTAACAGCGGACGACTTTGCCACATTCTTCATTTATAAAATTACATATTAATGTTTGCCTACAAAACCACCACTGGCTCTGCACCCATTTACCTAAATTCATTACTTCAGAGTTGTGTGCCCTCTAGAAGCTTGCGTTCTGCAAGCAAACGGCATATTATTGTGCCATCTCAAAGAGGCACAGAATCACTTTCACTGTCTTTTTCATTAACTGTTCCCTCCCAGGGTGTCTACAGATATGAACAAGTTAAATTTAAGACTTTTTATGTTTGTTCTGTGAGTTTCTTTATGTGTGCCGTACGCTCATTTGATTTGATTTCTCCATGAAAGTCTCTCACAGAGACAGGCAGCACGAGCCTCAACAGCGCGACATTGATAATAGAAATACACTATCAATTATCAATCGCTGTTTAAGCTGAATGTAATAAAATCTGAAGAATCATTCGCACGTTTTGATGCGTGATTATATTTTGTCACTTAAGTTTTAATCAGGCTATTAGCCCTGTCGGGCAAGTACAATTCTCAAGCCATTTTTCAGTAAACTTGCATTAACCCATTTAAAGTAGTTCGGAGGCTGGTCAGCGAGCTGGTGTTCGACTGTATTCTGTAACCGCAATTCTCTCTGATGACGTGGTAACTACAGTGGAGAAAAAGTACTCTTGATGGACACTCACTGACCCAGTGAGTGTCCATCGAGAGTACTTTTTCTCCTGTTAGACTGGAGACATTTTTGTGGTAATGTGACCAAAAATTTTGACAGTTTAAGCGCAATAAGACAAGAAAGGTTCCACCTTTATTTGACCCTCTAACTCTAGCACTTTTTATTCTATTTTAATTCTACTTTATCTATATTTATCTTTTTTTTATAAAAAAAAACTAACAAAAAAACAAACACTAGCTTTCTATTTTTTCTATTCTATCCCCTAGTGAAAAGAAAGTATACCAAGTATACTTGCAGCCAGACTAATTGTCAGTATACTTCAAGTGTGTTAATGATTAGTTAACTTGAAGTGTGCTATTTTGGAACAACTATTTTTGTACTAAGTGTATTTTAGTTGTAATTAAATTATAGTAAAGTGTAACATTAAGTGTATTTAGTGTAATTTTATATGCTAAACTAGGACAACTTCAAGTATACTTAGTACACTTTAAGTATATGCCTAATTACATGCTTGATTAGTGATATTAAAGTGTACTTTTTAATTACTCCGGGATATTGGTTTATTTAGACTCAGAGGGAGTGTCAGCCACGTAAAAAAAGTTAATAACTTAAGTAATTTGTAGATTAATGTTTACTGGAGACGCGAACCGTTTCAAAAGATTCAGTCCGATTTGGTGAACTGGTTCAACCGGTTCACTAAGAAGAACCGGTTAAATCGAACGATTCGTTCGCGAACCGGACATCACTAATTCACAGTCCTCCAAGAAACTGGCAGCTTTGCGTTTGGCACAATTAAATGTAATTTTTTTTTTTACGTTTAAATTTATTTATTTTTAGCAATTCTTTTGTAATAAACACTTAAAGTGGGCTATTGAAATGTGTTTTGTGTTCATTTGACCCGTCGCTGTACAGGCTCATTTTATTGTACAGGATGGTGTAAACAGCTCACACTTATGGGTTTAATGTATTTCCTGTAACGTTAGGCCTTTCCCTAGCGTTACAATTTCAAACTGTAGGCTATTGATAATGTAAAAAATGTGATTTATAGTCAAATGTCCCGTTATGTAGGCTATACTGTTTAAATATCTTGCTTCTCAGTCTTTGGTTGTCATGGATACAAGAATCGTATTGCTCAAACGTTATCTCATGGTTATATGTCTTAATAGACGGGGCCATCGTACGGCCGCAAGTTCATGACTGGCATGAATCTATCTTCACTGGGAGTGCATGCAGGAGAAAGTCGAGTCGGAAAAATGCTGAGAGAAATTGATCAGCCATACCATGAATTGCGACGACAGGTAAGTTTTGCTCCGTCTGTGCTTGTGCTGTGTATTAAAGAATAATAATAATCATGATAAAGTTGCATGACCAATTACATCGTCAATCTATGATTGATTCTTCCCCCTTCCTCTATTATTTGGCAGAAACAAATCTTGATTTTTTTGATTACTTGTTCCACAAATCAGGTCATGATATCCAAATATCCTTATGTTAAATCCTTCACCATACAAACAGGCACAAGTGCTTAAACATTTTGTTATCAGTGCCATTTAAAAAGCATTTAAATGTTGTTAACCCTGCAAGAAAAGAATGTTAGTGAAGTATGATTACTTAAAATTTCCTTTGCAATATTTGTGGTGGAACCTAATTAAATATAACCCACTTATATAAAAATTATCTTGTAGCAAAAAACATTCTGTAAATACATGAGCTATGAGACCAAGATGGAAACCTGCAATAATCAAATATTTTCCCCTTGTCTAGGGTGCTCGTAATCTTAACCCTGTCCCTTATCATGCCGAATATATGGGCCATAAGCTACACCTTGATCAAAATGAGAAGCTTGGGATGTTCGGTGTAACACACGTTTTGGCAGTTGATGGCTATAGCAGCAAAATTGTTGCCAATGCTACAATGCCAGTGAAAAACAACCTCGTGATTTATGAAGAAGTTTACAGGCGAGTATGTTCAGAGGAAGTAACAAGCATTGAATGTTAACACTTCAATATGGGGACCAATTCCCACTTTTAATTAGTTGCTTATTAGTTTGCATATTGGATGTTTATTAGTACTTATAAAGCACATATTAATGCCTTAATCTGCATGACCATATTCAACATCCTTTTATTCTACCACATACCTAAACTTAACTGTTACAACAACTATCTTACTATTAATAAGCAGTAAATTAGGAGTTAATTGAGGCAAAAGTCATAGTTAATAGTGAATGTGTTGCCCATACTGAAGTGTTAACCAGTAAATAAACTCATTGCTGTCAAAATCAATTTCTGTGCTAAAAATATCGTCTTTTCTTTGAATGTCATGCTCTTCAGAATTGTCATGTACACGTGCAACAAATTTAAAGCTTTTTATTTCAGATCTGCTGTAGTTAACTATGGCATGTGGGACCAGCTCAGGGTTGACCATGGCAGGGAATTTTATATGTCCCTATACATGCAAGAGAAGCTATCAAGACACAGACACAACCTCAGCAGACAACCATACCTCCAAACAACTTCGACAAGGGTAAGGTTTTTGAAATGCTGATAACAATGAACAACCAATATTAAAAGATTAAAGTAATAATATACTTGCAAATACTTTGTTTTGTGTCCTTGGAAAAAAGAAATGCATTTCAATTGGTAACTGATTTTCCTTTTTGTGGTCAACAGAATCTTAGAGTGGAAAGGATTTGGCCTGAAGTGAACAATCGGGTGAACTACCCATTGAAACAGGCCCTGGTGCACCTGCTAGACCAAGAAGTCATCAACATGGAGGACAATATGACTAAATTCTGCACTTCTAACCTGGTATGCCAATTAAGCCAAATTGGAGTAAATAGAGTAGTACAATCATGGAATGCACACAGGATCCCAGGTATGCTCTGATACTGTACAGGGCTTTAAAATCTTTTTTTCTGAAAAGGCACTTTAAAATCACTGTCCATTCACATTCAGTGCATTGCTTTGATATCTGTTGTTTACCATGCTTAATTGTTTTAGGCCGTGGAATACCCAATGAACTTGCAGCAACTGGATGTCCATCAAAAATTTCAGGTGAGCTGCTGCCCCATGCCCCTGTTGTGGCAAATATGTATGAGCAGGAGTTGGGATCATCGCTGACTTGGATGTCTACCTTTGGAACGGATCCTTTTTCCTCTGAGGAGGACAGGAGTCATGCAGAGCAGGACTTTGCAGAGAATTATCCAGACATCTCTTCTTTTCAATCAAACAGTAAATAGTGAATATAGCCTTTTTCAGGATGCATTGCTTCACCTCATAAATGTAACCCAAAGATATGTATGAAAAAGTGACATCAATTTATTTATTTTTTTTATTTTTTAAAGCAGTGTATTCTACATGTAGATATCTACTGTGAAGTCTATCAAATCAGCCTGGGTATACTATTAATGGATAAAGTGTATGCATTTATTTAGTTGCCACTACGCCCAAATGTCAGTTGAATAAACAGACAAGTCTATTTTTCCAAGAACTCTGTTGTATTTAACATTTCAAGTTCAAACTCTTGAATACAACAACATAAATATTAAATGTTTTGCATAAGTCCTACAGAATCGTTCAACCACAAATGTTTGTTACCTTTCAAAAAAATCTAACAAATACACAAAAAAAAAGGGTTGTGTAAAATTGGTATAAATCCAAGACTGCATATTAACTTTCTCAGCATTCTACATTGTGTGCAATATAAAATAAAATAAATTGAATGATGCACATGTAACTGTGCCCTAGAACTGCATATTTTGAGAAGATTAAGAACAAAACAACAGTAAAACTATGCAATGTTTGATAATACTACTACATAATATACAGTATTACGCCAAGAGTATGTTTCTGAGTGCAGCCAATGCATCAGATAAGCCCATGAGTCTTTGTATGTTGTTACCAGAATCGCCAGCCCGGCATTTAGGGCAGAAGGGAGAATTTATTTGCCATTGCTTAATGCAAATCCTGCAGCCAATAAGGCTTTGGCAGCATGATGAAACCATGGGCTCGTTCATTGGACCTGCAAATTTGATTCAGAAAATAGTTTTAAATAGTACAGTATTTGAGAACTATTCGATACATTTGTGGCGCATTGTTGTCTTTGTGGAAAGCAGTAAATCAATTGTACTGATAAAGTTTAGATTAGCACATCAATCTTTTTTTTCCCCATTTCATAAAATGGTTGGTTTAGTCACTGGCTTGATTATTTTAGACAATTGAATAATATTTTAAAGAATAACATATAAAATTATACAAACCTCTGCAGATAATACAGGCAAAAGCATCTCTAACTGCTGCTGCTTCGACATCTGTCAGGGATACTGTTGTTCTGCGATTGGAATTTGCTAAATCCATGAGCTCTTTCAGTGTGGTGGACACTGCTTGCAGTCCCTGGGCTGCTGTCACAACCTCTTCAATTGTGTACAGAACATCTTGGAGGCCAGCATCATCTTGTCGACTGTAAAACATTTAAATCATATGAATCAAAAATTATTCTATTCGTTTTCAACAGATGGCACATTCATAGTGAAAGTAAGCAGACACAGTCATTTTAACTATACTTCAATCATTATAGACCTATTAAAGTCTCAAGCGCTTCAAGCAGTCTAACTGGTATCTGAGATTTTATTAACCCGAGATTTTAAAAAATCCGTTAAGCACTAACTGGTCGGTGGAAGAAAAAGCGAGTAGGGTTGGGGGTTAATGGAGTATTAGGTGAAGACTCTTCACTGATGCTCTCACCGTGCACCTCATAATGCCCCCTTGGTGTGAGGTCAATAAGACTATATATATATACACACACACACCTTACTACGTGTACTGCATTAGGCTAACAGAGACTTGTCATTTGCACTTATATATTGTTGCTCTTTTGTTAGTTTTGACTGCTTTTATTGTCCTCATTTGTAAGTCGCTTTGGATAAAAGCGTCTGCTAAATGACTAAATGTAAATGTACATTGTAAGAAGAATGGCATCTACGTTAATGTTAGTTTCTTTCATTCTTATTCCAAGGTCACTGTAGCCACCCAGATCCAGTCCATATCCAGACCATCATCACCTAGAGACAACCTCTACAGCCCTGAGTGTCATCGGAGACCATGTCAACTTGATGAGCCCCAGAGACAGAATCCCTGTGAAGACCTCGTCAACTAGACAGCCATCAGGACAAGACCATGGGGAACGAGACGAGGCCTCTGCACAATCTGTCCTGTGTTGCAGCCTGGAATGAAACCATGCCATTCTGGTTTTGTCTGGCCAGAGGAGAACTGGCCCCCCGACTGAGCCTGGTTTCTCCCAAAGTTTTTTTCTCCATTTCTGTCACAGATGGAGTTTTGGTTCCTTACCACCATCTCCTTTGGCTTGCTTAGTTGGGGACACATGAGTGATTGCACAGACACTATTGGAAGAGAGCTGAACTGGATGATGACATCACTGAATCATCAATGAATTGACTTTAACTGAAAAATGACTCTTTGTTATTGTCCTCTTGAGTTATTGACAAAATCTCTTCCTGTTTGACAAGGTAAAGCTGCTTTGCTGTCATCTGTGAATCTGGCCAATTGTAAAACAGCCACTCTGGAGAAGCTGCGCAGAATGAAACATCTGCGTGCTCTCCAATCACTCTCGCAATAATTTGAGTCACATGGCATCGGCACTGTCTTAAGTTGGACAAAATTTCTGGCAAGCACTGCTTCAAGTCAAAGGCCAATCAGTTTGCGCAGCATCACATCAAGTCGAACACAACTTAAGGAGAGGCCCAACTCAAACAAGCCTTCTGTTGCCTGAAAAATAATTACGTTAGATTTTATTGTGCCATTGGCTCTCGTGTGTCTTGTGACTGACTGCATCATGCTAATGTTCATATTCATCTTTTAAATTGTGTTAATGGACTGGAAACATTTTCAGAAAATAAAATCTTTCACCCTGTTCCTTACAAAAAAGATATTATATGGCTTCAGAGCAACATAAGTTGTTTATAATACTTTTATACTGTTTTATGGTCAGCTTTTGCAATAAAATATCTGTGACTGTACCTTTATCTGCCTGTTACATGTCTTTTATTGTTTAGAAGTGGTTATGTTTAGAGTATGGATGGGTTTAGGCATATATAAAAAGAATTGTGTATGTGTCTAGATGCATAAGGCAAACTGATGAAAGCAATGGGGTACCCTGCATGTTGAAAAATTACGCTTAAAGGGTACCCAGTGCATTATAAATGATGTCAATGGGTCCTGACCAAACGTGATTGTAATGTGATGAGTTGGGAGTGACAACGTGTTCCAACGTGGATCTTACAGATGGAACTTTCTTTGGTCAGTCTTCACAGGCTGTATTCTCACATACACACAGGCTTCATAATCAAATAACAACTGTGGTATCTTACAGTTTACATTATCAGCAACCCATGCTATACAGCAATGTTGTTTTCAGTGCATGTCAACACCAGCCTTTGGATTGATTCAAGAGGTATTTTATGCCTTGAACAATTAACTGCCTCAACACCCTACGGCTGAGAAAGGCGTCCCTGCTGGGGCGTTATCCAGACATGCTCCATTAGACCAGCCAAGTATAAACAACAGAACAAACAGTAACAGTTGGAATCGTGGATCTGTCTCTAAAAAAAGACCCTCTGCTAAATGAGCAGAAACTGATCACTACCATTAAGGCTTTGATGACATCATTTTTCAAACGAGTGTCGCAGTGGCACAGGGGTGATTGTCTTTAATACAAAAGCAACCCATTCATATACCAAAGGCCTCAAAAACGGAAGCATAGTCAAGTGTATATATATATATGTATGTATGTATATATCCACACGTTTGGTTGTAAAGTAAAATTACTTACAAATTTAATTCTTTGTATGCATCTGTAAAATTGGAAATTATTTTATGCCGTTCAAGGTCCAGAAAAGTACCAAGATGATCGACAAAGTAGTCCGTGTGACATCAGTGTTTCAACTGTAAAGTTACGAAGCTACGAGAATACTTTTTTGCGGAAAGAAAACCAAAATAACGACTTTATTCCACATTTTCATCTCTACTGCATCACATTGGACGCGCTTTCACAACAGTATCATGACGCGAGTGTGTGGTGGCACCGGTGCTGACCCAGATCTGGCGTGATGACGTCATTACACCGGATCTGGGTCAGCGCCGCCACACGCTCGCATCATGATACTGTCAAGTCAAGTCACCTTTATTTATGTAGCGCTTTTAACCATACAGATTGTGTCAAAGCAACTGCACAGCATTAATTAGAAACAGTGTTGGGCAAGTTACTTCCAAAATGTAATACATTATATATTACTAGTTACTGTCTTTTGAAAGTAATTAGTTACATTACAATATTACTGTCTCTGAATTGTAATGCGTTACACTACTTTTGAGTTACTTTTGAGTTATTTTCACCAAAATATCCACAGAAGTATTATAAAATGCCAAAATGTAGTTTATTGCTGCTCATTCTACACCCAGTGGAGGGTAATGTGGTAGGTCTATATAGCATACAATTATAAAATCATATTTAGATACCGGTATAGGTCTACATTAATGTTACGTTGTATCCTAGTTTAGGTTAAACACAGATAAGCACAAACCGCATTATTACATTCATAAATGACACCGGTAAATAAAGCGAAATGTTATAATATACAAACAATAAACACAATACCTAGCCTATAGGCTATTTTGAACGGTTTCAGAAGAAAACAAGAATGAAAAATATAAGTTGCTAAACAAGCCAAAACGAATTAGGCTAATCAGTGGCGGCGCTAGGGCGGGGCTTGACGGGGCCCATCAGAAACTTGCTTAGCCTGGGCACAGCCCCCCCAAGGATTTCCTAATGATGTTCCCTTATTGTTGGTGTCACTTTCATTAACATTGAAAAATAAACATTAAAAAAAATGCCTAATATGTGGCCTATAAACGATTGATATTATGGGGGAGGGGTCAAGCAGCACAAGCAAGCAACGCGCAAACTGCGCAAGAGTTATGCCAGTGAACGTCAGTAAATTCACTATAGAGAAAGTGAAAGTAAAAAAACTGATCTTAATTTTCATTGATGACTGCAGTGTTAATAATTTTAATTATAGGCCTATAATTCAACTGTATAAATTAATAGACCTGTTTAAAAAAAACGTAAAAAAAACATTTTCAATCAGGAGTAGCCTAAGCCAATAGCCTACATTTTTATTATCCTCACAGCGCGCCATACGGTAATGCGCTATGAAATTATTGCGGCGCAAAAATGTTTACCATGTTTTCCTGCCAGTTGGCATTGAGAGTGACTGACACTTGATGGTCAGAAAAAATGACTAAATAGATGTGTGTAAAAAAATAAATAAAAATACAATTTTAAAATCCCTACTTTCTCTCTTTTCTATGTGCGTTCATAAATGCATTTTTAATTATCATTATTTATTTATTTGTTTTTATTTATTTTTTTTTACATTTGCACTTGCATTTTGTTCTTGTCACTTTTCCACAATGCACTGAAATAAATTCTCATATTTCTTATATTTACATGGTGTCATTTTCACTTGGGGAAAAAGAGCACATGGATGTCATGGGTTTGGCATGGAGTAATACTGCAAGGTGCCAAGAAAAAAGAGAGGGTAAAAGGGCCAAACCTTGTAAGCTTGACATATTTTCACAATTCTTATGGCCAATATAAACTAATTTTAAGCATATAGTCCGCTTCTGTAAAATGTTTAGTGTTACTACAAGAATCTCTTGAAAGTGGAGGGTTGTTTGAGCTCACCTAAAATATGAGTTGAAGTCTTGTACCTGCAAAGATGACTTGTGACTGTCACAAATAGTTACAAGCTAATCATGCTAAAACACAACACCTACAGTACAAATGTGTGACACTTAAAGCCTGTAAAAAGCTTCCATTCTGCATGCTTTCCGTGGACTTTCGTAGAGCGCCGCGCCACACAAATAGCATACGAACCAAACTCAGCAGCCTATCTCTCAGTCTTTTCCTTTCATTTTGTTAATCTGTTAATTAGATTACTGTGTTACAGCAAAACGTAATATACTACTGTAATATTATTACTTTTGTAATGCGTTACTCCCAACACTGATTAGGAACATATTGTGTCAATAATGCAAAACGATAATAGTAAACACTCAATTTTCAGTTAAAGGTAGTTCAACATTGAATTTAGTGATGTCATCATCCAGCTCAGTTCAGTTTAAATAGTGTCTGTGCAATCAAGTCGATGATATCGCTGGATATTAAGTGTCCCTAACTAAGCAAGCCAGAGGAAGCAAAACTCCATCGGTGACAGAATGGAGAAAAAACCTTGGGAGAAACCAGGCTCAGTCGGGGGCCAGTT
>NW_015558610.1:118793-167071 GCF_001515605.1 Sinocyclocheilus anshuiensis | reverse complement strand
ATCTTAATTTGTGTTCCAAAGATGAACGAAGGTCTTACGGGTTTCGAACAACACGAGGGTGAGTAATTAATGACAGCATTTTCATTTTTGGGTGAACTAACCCTTTAAAAGCCCCGATATAAGCAAAATCGAAGAATGAACCGTTGTGATGTCATTGCAAACACAATCATGACAAAACAAAGTTTGTTTGGAGTTTGTATTGGGAGTTTGTCTATTATTAGTACCAAAGCTTACTCATCAAAAGCGACAGAGTTTGTAGTTCCAATTTTTAGTGTGGATGATGTCTTGTAGAGGGATAGTTCACCCAAAAATGAAAAAGTCTGTAATCGTTTACTACCCCTTATATCATTCCCATATCAACTCATCTAATGTTACGTCTGCTGAGGAACACAAAAGGAGAAAGCCTACGCTTAAATCTTACAAAACCTTACTCTATAATCCTGAAAGAACTGAGTAGATGGTGCAATTTTTGACCCTGTTGAGCTTGGTAGTGTTACAACTCTGATAGAGACTAGGGGTGCAGGGGTTTAACATTTAAAGCAGACAATAAAAGAGAAACATATACAGGTTGTGTGCTGTGTAAAGGACCAAAAAGCTGAGTGACTACAAGCAACAAACAGGTTAATTTATTGAGTGGTAATGAAAGATGAAGATAAAACAGTGATAAATTAGGTGAGATAATACAAAAGTATGTATTTACAATATTTACAGCATAACATGAGACGAACACACCAAAACAGGAGGTGGAAGAAGGGACATGGGCGGCGCTAAAGAAAAGAAAATAACAAAACCCAAATGAAGTCTAACTTTTGGAAAAACCCTCCAAGCTAACTAACAAGTAATAATAAAAAAAAAGTCTTCAGTGTCCATGATGCCCTAACTACACTACGCTGCTTAACCTAAAGCAACCTTAACCTTGCTAACCTTAACCTTTAACATTGTTCGGGAGGCAGACACACTCTGTCAGTTTAAATCTAGATTAAAGACCCATCTCTTTAACCTGGCTTACACATAACACACTAATATGCTTCTAATATTCAAATCCGTTAAATGATTTTTAGGCTGCATTAATTAGGTCAACCGGAACTGGGAACACTTGTCATAACACCCGATGTACTTGCTACATCGTTAGAAGAATGGCATCTACGCTAATATTAGTCTGTTTCTCTCTTATTCCGAGGTCACCGTAGCCACCAGATCCAGTCTGTATCCAGATCAGATGGTCACTGCAGTCACCCGGATCCAGTACGTATTCAGACCAGATGGTGGATCAGCACCTAGAAAGGACCTCTACAGCCCTGAAAGACAGCGGAGACCAGGACAACTAGATGAGCCCCAGATAAAGATCCCCTGTAAAGACCTTGTCTCAGACGACCACCGGGACAAGACCACAGGGACAAGACCACAGGAAACAGATGTGTCCTCTGCACAATGTGACTTTGCTGCAGCCTGAAATTGAACTGCTGGTTTTGTCTGGCCAGAGGAGAACTGGCCCCCCGACTGAGCCTGGTTTCTCCCAAGGTTTTTTCTCCATTCTGTCACCGATGGAGTTTTGGTTCCTTGCTGCTGTCGCCTCTGGCTTGCTTAGTTGGGGACACTTCATTTCCAGCGATATCGTTGACTTGATTGCAAATGATTGCAAAGATACTATTTAAACTGAACTGAGCTGGATGATGACATCACTGAATTCAATGATGAACTGCCTTTAAAAATTAGTGTTTACTATTGTCATTTTGCATTATTGACACACTATTTTCCTAATTAATGCTGTTCAGTTGCTTTGACACAATCTGTATTGTTAAAAGCACTATATAAATAAAGGTGACTTGACTTGAATTGACTAAAGTACAAGGGGTGGCACTCACCCCTAACCTTAATGTACTAGACAGAGGCAGATCCTACATGTTGCAGTGTATGTCATGTGACATTCTTACCTGTCTGCTTCTTCCAAGCCTCGTAACACAATGTAAATGCTTATTGATGATTTTATCGTCATCATATAGTGGTTTGTTGTCTGAGTACGTTAGCTGATAGTTTTGCATTGTTTACAGCAGTCTAGTGATGTTATGACTGTCAGATTTGTTTTTTTATTTAATTATACAAGTAGTGTTTTGGATTGTGTCTGTTTGACTCACACAAACATCAAGAAGTCTTTTTTTTTGTGACTTTAGTAGCTTGTTTTGTGATGTTGAGAGTTGATCTGTTTATCTGAAAATTTTGTTGATTGTCACCATGTCCGTGAGTCCTAATTTTGTCCAAATAATTTCTGCATAATAACGCAACACTTTTGTTTTTGATCAATAAAATGCACCTGTGTTCGTTGTCCATAACATACGCCTGCCCATACCATAACCCCACTGCCACCATGGGCCACTTGATCCACAACGTTGACATCAGCAAACCGCTTACCCACACGATGCCATACACGCTGTCTACCATCTGCCCTTTACAGTGAAAACCAAGACCCCGATGAGGACGACGAGCATGCAGATGAGCTTCTCTGAGACTGTTTCTGACAGTCTGTGCAGAAATTCTTTGGTTATGCAAACTGATTGTTGCAAGATCTCAGACGATCTTGGAGGTGAAGATGCTGGATGTGGAGGTCCTGGGCTGGTATGGTTACACGTGATCTGCTGTTGTGAGGCCGGTTGGATGTACTGCCAAATTCTCTGAAACGCCTTTGGAGACAGTTTATGGTAGAGAAATGAACATTCAATTCACGGACAACAGCTCTGGGCAACAGCTCTGGTGGACATTCCTGCAGTCAGCATGCCAATTGCACGCTCCCTCAAAACTTGCAACATCTGTGGCATTGTGCTGTGTGATAAAACTGCACAATTTGGAGTGGCCTTTTATTGTGGCCAGCCTAAGGCACACCTGTGCAATAATCATGCTGTCTTATCAGCATCTTGATATGCCACACCTGTGAGGTGGATGGATTATCCACCTCACAGGAGAAGTGCTCACTAACACAGATTTAGACAGATTTGTGAACAATATTTGAGAGAAATAGGCCTTTTGTGTACATAGAAAAAGTCTTAGATCTTTGAGTTCAGCTTATGAAAAATGGGGGCAAAAACAAAATTGTTGCGTTTATAATTCTGTTCAGTATATATATATATATAATAAGGTGAAGTTTATCAATTTAAGTAATATATGCACATATTAGACACTGAATGAGTGAATCAGACCACTATACTACAACCATCATCAGTAAATGAGCAACTTCATCTGATCAGACTTTCCTCTAGCAATTTTTCCTACAACAAATGTGCTTTAGAAACACAGTTATATACACAAAAAATAATGTTAAAAGGTCAAGGGTCAAGAGCCCAACTAAAGCAAACGTGTATCTCCACAACGGTGACTTCAAACTTTATTAATTTCAATAAAACATCAACATCTAAACATCTGTTAATTATTAATAAGAAGTTTTGCATGAAATAAATAAAGTCAGACTGGTTTGTAATAAGTGATGATGCTGAGATCTAGAGATCTGTTAGTGTTTTGTTGGGATTTAAAGGGTTTCTGTTGTCTGAGTTTTGTGGGTTACCATTGTGCTGAAGAGTATAGCCTGTGCTTCTGTCTAGGAGAAGACCTAATAGCATTGATGGTTTGCTGCATGTCACTTTATTTAAAGGCAGTAACTGTGTAGTTGCTGATGCAGTGATAGTTACATTAGCTGTAGCATGTGCTGCTGTTAACTAATGTTTAACTGCAAAGGGATTTATGTTTTATAGAGAATGTTTCACAATAATAATCAAAGAAATGCCTGTAAAGTAACAGCACTTTTTCTAAAACTTTTAAGAAAAATTTAAATCTAAAATAGGATATTTTACAGTTTATGTTTGGCAGCCATTTCTGCCAGTCCATTAATTTCCATTAAAACCAGTTAAACTCTGCGGACCCGGATACGGGTCCTCCAAAAGCGCCTATGTTTTTTTTGTGTTTATAGTAATATTTGAAAAGTATATAATGTTATTTATAAAGAATTACACTCATATTTTGTAGTTCAAAGGGTTTTCTTTACAATGAAACCATTTTTTTTCATTTCCTCCATTGTATGTGTGCAGGGTAAACATTTGAATTTGAGTATGTTAAATTTAGGCGAAAATACCAAAAAACGCCACGAGCTTAAGTAGTTTTAACGATAGATGTTTAGCACCTTCTGCTGCCATGCATTTCACATTTTTTACAGTGTACAGCGATCTGTCATGCCACATCAAAGAGCATCAAAATTTCATTTATTGTTTGAATTTATTGAAAAAATAGGCATAATTTAAAAGATAAGACTTTGTTTCTTATCAAAAGTAACAATATATAAAACTGTTTCCAATGAAGTTCCACTCGTGCAGTGGTTACATCAATGCTGTATTTGTTCGGTTCACAAGTGTACCAAAAATGTACGGTATGAATACGTGTACTGTTACACCCCTAATATAATCACAAATGCGGTATGTTTGACAGGAGCCTGGCTATTTGAAGACAAAATGTGCCAGGACCCACTCATTGTCATAATCATACTTTAAATTTGATATGATCACATGGAGTGCTAATGACATTGAAATTGTGTAGCACAGCGATGACATTTCAGATCATTATCTAGTCTCTTGTATACTCCATTTAGTCAAGGCTGCAAAGTCAACTCCTTGTTAGAAATATCACTTCTAGCAATAAAAATGGCTTTGTAAATAAATTTTCTGATTTGTCTAAACTCCCCAACATACTATATATAGTTTAGAAAAGGGATAGGCAACGTCGGTCCTGGAGTGCCGCTGTCCTGCAGAGTTTAGCAACAACCCTGGAGAAAAAAAAAAAAAACCTGCCTGTTGTCACAGATCAGGCTGGAGACAACAGGTTAGTTAAGGATAAGCAGGTTTATTGACAGGAATTGCAGAGGTAGAATGACTGAAGCAATGAATGGTGAGTATCCAACTCAATAGACAGTTCTGTGATCCAGGAACGAAGGAGATCGACGAAGGAGGAACCTTGGGAATCTAAGGGTAAGTAGACACAGGTCAATAGCATAGAGAGAGTCTGGTAAGTTCAGTGTAGTGAACGGTAGACCGGACAGTGAGTGACTGGAAGGAGCGTGCTTTTGAATGTTGGCTTGATTGTAGATGACAGGTGCGGGGAATTAGAACTCAGGTGAACGTGATCTGGTGTAAGTAGTGGCAGGTGATTGAGGTGACTCGCTGACATTACCCCCTCCTCCAGGGGCGGCTCCTGACGTCCTCAAGTGGCGACTGTGGCAACCACGGCCTCTGGGTGCGGGATGATTAGGATGGGTCCGATGGAACTCCTCTAGCAATGTGGGGTCAAGAACGTTGTCCCAGGCCACCCAGGATCTTTCCTCTGGTCCATATCCTTCCCAATCTACCAGGTATTCTAGTCGGCCGCCCCGCCGCCGCGAATCCAGGATTTCCTTGACCTGGTAGACAGATGGTTGCTCGAGGATCTCTGGAGGAGGAGGCTCTGCTAGTGCCGTGAGTTCTGGTGCAGAAGGAGAGAAGAGTGAGGAGAGAGGAGTTTTAGGAGGGACACATGAAAGGTGGGATGAATTCTGTACCTGGGTGGAAGTTGGAGTTGGTAGGTGACCTCATTTATCTGCCTCTGTATCGGGAACGAACCGATGTAGCGGGGACTCAGCTTCTTGCAAGGCAGGCGGAGGTCGATAGACATGCTGTCCAGGTTGGTAAGTGGGAGTTGAGGAACGCCGGGCATCAGCGAAGGTTTTGTGCCTCCGCACTGCACGTTGAAGGTGGATGTGAACGGAGTCCCACACTCTCTCGCTTGCTTGGAACCAGTAGTCCACAGCTGGGACCTCCGATGGCTCTTCGGTCCATGGGAAGAGTGGAGGTTGGTAGCCGAATATGCACTGGAAAGGTGTGAGTCCGGTGGTGTTTTGTCGGACGGAGTTTTGTGCATACTCGGCCCATGGGAGGAAGCGGGCCCAGCTGGGCTGATCATCTTGGCAGTATGCCCGGAAAGAGTGGAGGTTGGTAGCCGAGTATGCACTGGAAAGGTGTGAGTACGGTGGGGTTTTGTCGGAGGGAGTTTTGTGCATACTCGGCCCATGGGAGGAAGCGGGCCCACCTGTGCTGATCATCTTGGCAGTATGCCCGGAGGTAACGCCCGAGGTCCTGGATCTTGCTCTCAGTCTGGCCATTAGTCTGGGGATGATAACCGGAGGACAGGCTTACTGTGACTCCTAGCACTTGAAAGAAAGCCTTCCAAACGTGAGAGATGAACTGGGGGTTGAGATGATATCCTCCGGGACTCCGTAATTCCTGAAGACATGTGTGAAGAGTGACTCGGCAGTTTATAGCGCCGTGGGTAATCCCTTGAGAGGGAATCCGTCTGCAGGCTTTCGAAAAGTGATCTACTGCCACTAGAACGCAGGTGTTGCCTTCAGAGTTGGGTAAGTCATTTACGAAATCGATCGCAATGTGAGACATTTGAGGAGATTTAGACATGGCACCTGACTGAGCACCCTCGGACGTACCTGATGACATCACGGAACATACTGGGCCACCAGTACCGAGCTTGGAGGAGCGAGAGGGTCCGTTGGCTGCCTGGATGTCCAGAGCTCGATACATTGTGAATGGAGCCCAGAAGGGGTAGTCGTTGAGATGTGGGAATATACGTCTTCCCTTCTGGGCCTCCCAGCGGAGCTGGTTCGTTGAGAGTAGCGGTTTGGATGTCCCTGTCGATGTTCCAAACAATGGGGCTTACAATTAGGGCTGGAGGGAGAATTGGCTCAGGTTCTGCGGGTGCATCTGGTGAGTGCATTCATTACAGTTGCCTGGCAGGTATGTGATGGTGAATTGAAACCTGGTGAAGAACAGCGCCCAGTGGGCTTGACGGGGATTGAGCCTTTTAACATCACGAAGATATTGAAGGTTCTTGTGGTCGGTGACAACTGTAAAGGGATGATTGACTCTCTCCAGCCAGTGCCGTCACTCTTCCAGGGCCAGTTTTATAGCAAGCAGCTCTCTGTTACCAATATCATAGTTTTGCTCCGCTGAGGTCAGTTTCTTGGAGTAGTATGTGCAAGGCTGGAGGCGTGGAGGATCGCCATACAGTTGCGACAGCACGGCCCCAACCCCGGTGGAGGATGCGTCCACTTCCACCACAAACGGGACCAGAGGATCGGGATGACGAAGAATAGGGGCCGTGCTGAAGGCGGTCTTGAGTTGTTCGAAGGCTTCGTGGGCGTTGGGGTTGCAGGACAAGGACTTGGGCTAACCTCGGAGCAAAGAGGTTAATGGAGCTGAGAGCAGACTGAAATCCTTTATGAAGCGACGGTAGAAGTTCGCAAATCCGAGGAAGCTCTGGAGCTCCTTCACCGACTGGGGACGATTCCACTCCGTAATGGCCTTTACCTTCCCCTGGTCCATTTGAATTCCTTCTTGGCTGATAAAGTACACGAGGAACTGCACGGTGGGGCGATGGAATTTGCACTTCTCCAGCTTCAGGAAGAGGTGGTGTTGGCAAAGCTTCCTGAGGACCTGCTTCATGTGATGGCAATGGTCGGCCAGGTTCCGGGAGTATATGAGTATGTCATCGATGTAGACAATCACAAAGTCACTGAGGAACTCCCGGAACACCTCGTTCATAAACGGGGCATTGGAAAGGCCATATGGCATAACGAGATAGTGGTAGTGGCCAGATGGGGTAATGAAGGCCGTCTTCCATTCATCTCCTTCCCGGATTCGAACGAGGTTGTATGCGCTCCGCAGGTCCAGCTTAGAGAAGATGCGTGCTCCACGGAGTTCCTCTAGAGCGGCAGGGACCAGGGGAAGTGGGTAAGGATGCTTCACAGTCTGGGAGTTTAGCACACGGTAGTCAATGCATGGCCTCAAGCCCCCATCATTTTTGCCCACGAAGAAGAAACTGGATGCGGCCGGTGATGTGGAGGGATGAACGAAACCCTGAGAAAGAGCCTCCTGGATGTATTCCTCCATAGCCTTGCACTCCGGGATGGACAGGGGGTACACTCGACCCTTGGGGAGTTTATTTCCAGGCAGCAGGTCGATAGCGCAGTCCCATGGCCGATGAGGTGGTAGGTGAGTGGCAGCCTGCTTACTGAAAACATCCTGGAACACCACATAATCAGATGGGACGGTGGGTGTTTAAAGCGGTTCAGGACTTTCGATGCGAGTGGAGGCTATTTGAGCCGTGCGAGGAGTTTGAGACGGTTTGGGAAGGGCAGAGATGCAGTGCTGCAGGCAAAACTCGCTCCAGCGAGTTACCTCACACGAGTCCCATCTGATTTCCGGAGAATGGATAATGAACCCAGGATGATATCCACCGTGGGTCCCTCCAGTACCAGAAAGGTGATCTCTTCCTCATGCAGGTTGCCGATCTTGAGCCTCAGTGGAGGAGCTCTGAATTTAACCCGCCCACGCCCTAGCGGTTCTCCCTGGATGGTTTAGACTCGGAGCTCCCGGGTTTGGCGTTTGCAGGGCAAGTGAAGACGTTTCAGTAGGTCCTGCGAGATGAAGTTGCCTGAGGAGCCCAAGTCGACGAGGGCAGGGACTGTAATGGAATGATCTGGAGTGAGGAGTTGCACTGATAGCATGGAAAGTTTGGAGATTTCAGGTTCAAATTGAAGGGTACTCACCGCTGGACGTGGGGGTCGGACAGGGCAGGTTCCGATGTAATGGTCCGTGGCCATGCAGTAGAGGCAGAGTCCTGCCGCGAAGTGGCGAACACGTTCAGAGGGAGAGAGCCTTGTGGAGTCCACCTGCATGGGCTCTGGTACCTGGGAACTGGATGCAGGTGCTGCAGACTGGTGGGCGGCTTCTGGAGTTTGGCAGTTAGTAGGTTCTGCGAGGTGAAGTTGCCCGAGGAGCCCGAGTCGACGAGGGCAGGGACTGTAATGGAATGATCTGGAGTGAGGAGTTGCACTGATAGCATGGAAAGTTTGGAGATTTCAGGTTCAAATTGAAAGGTACTCACCGCTGCACGTGGGGGTCGGACAGGGCAGGTTCCGATGTAATGGTCCGTGGCCATATATCAAAATGAATGTAAAAACAAAATTTATATATAAAATATATATATAAAATATTAAGTATAAAATACTTCTCAGAGAATCTTTTTAGAATAGAGTGGATCTCTTTCTTTTCCACTGGCCAAAGCAGTATATAATTGTTTTAAACAAATTAAATGTTTTAGGATATTTAAATAGGCTATAGTTGAATCAGAAATACGGTGTGTGTAAATAAATTTACATAATTGTCTGACGCGGCGTCACTGACAAAATATTATAAAAATGAAACATGCAAATCTTATCGTTTGCTTCAGATTCTATCCTTCAATCACAATGCTATTTTCATAATGTTTGCGAAATAAACACCTCCGTGCAGCCTTGGTTGTGCAGTAGGCTAATATATTCTGACCTATTTAAACTTGCCAGTGGACCGTTCGACCACCGAATCCAGAGGTGTCTGCCACAATATCGAAGTAAGTGCGCATTGTTGATGTTCTTTATCTTAACATAAGATCTGCAGTTTAAAGAAACATTACTGTGTGCCTAGCACTCCTCGCTGCCATTAAAACAGCATGCAACAAGTAAAGTGATAAAAAAAACAGGCATCCACTAAAAATATGTCTAAATATCTAAATTCATACGTTTTTGTTTAACTTTTGAATAATGACTTTATGTAATGTCAATGCTTAACTCCATTAATGAGCAGAATGTTTAATCTAAATGTGTATATTGAAAGGCAAAGAGAGACTGAAATCATTAGGTTTCGCTATTACGCCAGTAAAAGTTTATTTTTAATAAATCTCAATATGTACGTGGAAAAAAAGTATATAGCCAAAAAAAAATACACCTGAACCAGCTAGTCAAAGTGTTCAGATTTATTTGATCATTGTCATTTTCTGTGAAGCTGCTTTTGCAATGATTTGTATTGTGAAAAGTGCTACACAAAAAAAAGTGAACTGAATACTTAATAATTACAGGCAGGTGTCTTGGAGCAAGGTTTGAACTGAAGTCTGCTTGCTGAAGTTTGGTTGCTGTCCAAAAGCAGGGTTGGCGAATTCTGGTTTAGACCATTTCATAGCACTGAAACTGCACACATCAGAGTTACAAATGACTTGCTCTTATCTTCTGATCATTGTTGCATCTCTGTATTAGTGTTACTAAACCTCAGTGCTGGTTTATCAACCACAACATTCTCTTGGATAATCTCCTTAAGAGATTATTAATCTGCATTAATTAGGGAGCCGGAACTGGGAACACTTCCCATTTGACCCAGTGTACTTGTTACATTGGAAGAAGAATGGCATCTATGATTATATTTATCTGTCTGGTTCATCCTAATCCAAGGTTATCACAGTCATGCCGATCCTGCCTGTATCCAGACCAGATGGTGGACCTGCACCCAGGAATGACCACAACACATGTCTTCATGGCCAACAAAGACCTCAACGAGACAAGCCCTCGGGGCAGAAAGAATAAGAACTTGAACTGAATTAAGAAGGATGATGGCACTATTGTTTTCTGTAAAGCAACTTTACAACTCTGAACATTGAACTGACTCGAGCTGAATAATAACATTGTCCCTATTGTATAACTGCCTACAGCTGATTAATTAACTTTACACTGTTTTTTAATCTGATTTTATATGACTTAAGCTAAATAATGACACTATTGTCTTTTAGAACAATTGTTCTGAACTGTCTCAGAGTTTTCCAAAGGATTAACATCTAGAGTTCACAACCCCCATCCCCTTTGCAGCTGTAACAGCTTCCACTTTTCTGGGAAGGCTTTCCAGAGGACTTTGGAATGTTTCTGTGGTAATTTTTGACCATTCATCCAGTAGAGCATTTGTGAGGTCAGACACTGATGTTGGATGAGAAGGCCTAGCTTGCAATCTCCATTCCAGTTCATCCCAAAGGTGTTGGGATGAGGATGACCATATTCAAGCTGTTTAGCACCAACCACGTCTTTATGGACCTTGCTTTGCGGACTCAAAGTCATGCTGGACTATATCTGATCAAATGCACATTATTATTCTTAAACTTGGGTTAAACAAATCAATTGGTTGGAACAGCAGCTATGCTAATTATGTCTCTATTTGTTTCTCTGTTTTTGCCATGGGATTGACAGTATGATTTGTCATTCCACTGAACACGTTTCCACTGCTCCAGAGTCCAGTGGCTTTACACCACTCCACTCCAACACTTAGCATTGTACTTGTTGATGTGGCACTTGCATGCAGCACAGTTTTAATGCTGGAACCATCAGCTGTGGAATCAGCAGAGTATTGGTGACTTTTATGGACCATGTGCCTCAGCACTTGGTGACCCGGCTCTGTGACTTCAGGTGGTCTAACACTTCGTGGCTGTTTTGCTGCTGTTCCTGAATGCATGCTTTCACTTTCCAATAATATCACTTACAGTTGACCCAACAATATCTGTTTTTTTTGATGATGGCACTATTGTTTTCTGTAAAGCAACTTTACAACTCTGAACATTGAACTGACTCGAGCTGAATAATAACATTGTCCCTATTGTATAACTGCCTACAGCTGATTAATTAACTTTACACTGTTTTTTAATCTGATTTTATATGACTTAAGCTAAATAATGACACTATTGTCTTTTAGAACAATTGTTCTGAACTGTCTCAGAGTTTTCCAAAGGATTAACATCTAGAGTTCACAACCCCCATCCCCTTTGCAGCTGTAACAGCTTCCACTTTTCTGGGAAGGCTTTCCAGAGGACTTTGGAATGTTTCTGTGGTAATTTTTGACCATTCATCCAGTAGAGCATTTGTGAGGTCAGACACTGATGTTGGATGAGAAGGCCTAGCTTGCAATCTCCATTCCAGTTCATCCCAAAGGTGTTGGGATGAGGATGACCATATTCAAGCTGTTTAGCACCAACCACGTCTTTATGGACCTTGCTTTGCGGACTCAAAGTCATGCTGGACTATATCTGATCAAATGCACATTATTATTCTTAAACTTGGGTTAAACAAATCAATTGGTTGGAACAGCAGCTATGCTAATTATGTCTCTATTTGTTTCTCTGTTTTTGCCATGGGATTGACAGTATGATTTGTCATTCCACTGAACACGTTTCCACTGCTCCAGAGTCCAGTGGCTTTACACCACTCCACTCCAACACTTAGCATTGTACTTGTTGATGTGGCACTTGCATGCAGCACAGTTTTAATGCTGGAACCATCAGCTGTGGAATCAGCAGAGTATTGGTGACTTTTATGGACCATGTGCCTCAGCACTTGGTGACCCGGCTCTGTGACTTCAGGTGGTCTAACACTTCGTGGCTGTTTTGCTGCTGTTCCTGAATGCATGCTTTCACTTTCCAATAATATCACTTACAGTTGACCCAACAATATCTGTTTTTTTTTTTTTTTTTAATAAATTAGAAATGGCCCACTTTACCAGACCAGCTGTTGGTCTGGCCTCTCGAAGTGGAACAGATACCTGCGAGATCAAAGGCAGATATCGCGTTATTCACACTCACGTGCTGTGTTGCTAATAAGCATGATATAATTTCAGTTCTGTTGCTTTTATATGGAAATAAATATGATGAACAAGACACTCAAGGTGCTTGCTATTTAATTCCATACGAAAGGTGTATTTATCATCCATTTTTTACTTTAATACAAACATGTATTTTAGATTTTTATAGAAATATGACAACTATCACATATCTCACACAGAGATCGTACTGTCATAGTGTTTGGGAATATCATGCATAATTTAAATACATAATCACATGAAATCAGATAAAAAAATAAAATATTTTAGAAGAGAACGCAGCATCACAGTTGTCTGAACCAATGAGCATAAAGCTGTGTCGTCAGTCAGTCGTTTCCCATCATGCTTTTGATCAGCGCAGTCGGTGGAGAGCAACTGCGCTCGACTGCACAATCTGACAAAGCCGAAGTGCTCAAAACTGTCCACTTCAAAGGGCCCTTCGGAATGAAGGATTTCGAAGGTTACAACTGATAGACACTTCGGTCTCCCATGATCCTTTGCGCAGATTCCTTGCATGATGACGGCGCCTCCGTGTGGACACGTGATGATGACGCAGAAGGGCACTTCAAGAAACAGTTGTTTGGTCCCCTACACCCTTCAACCCTTGCTCTCACTCCGGAGGGTAAACCCTTTGAAGGGATTAGGGCATAGGGATGAGCCCTTCCGAATGGAACTCAGGGCGTGAGACTTTTTGCCGAGACCTCACGAGAGGTCACGGAAACCTTTCCAATGTAAGTTAAATATCAATTTAATAATTAGATATTACATATAATTTGGTAGAAAAACAGTGTTTTTACAGTGGTGATATTTATTTTGTACAACATTTGCAACTGCGTTTTATTACACCCTTCAATCCTTCGAAGCTCTCACTCCGAAGGGTAAACCCTTTGAAGGGATTAGGGCATAGGGATGAGCCCTTCCGAATGGAACTCAGGGCGTGAGACTTTTTGCCGAGACCTCACGAGAGGTCACGGAAACCTTTCCAATGTAAGTTAAATATCAATTTAATAATTAGATATTACATATAATTTGGTAGAAAAACAGTGTTTTTACAGTGGTGATATTTATTTTGTACAACATTTGCAACTGCGTTTTATTACTTAATTAGAAGCACCAATTAAAATTATACTTGACTTCATCCTAAATTAAAAAAAAAAAAAAAACTGTGTCTTTCTCTTTATTTATTCCTTCCCTTTCTAGCTTGTATGTATTTGAACAATGCCTAAAACTTGGTATTACAAGCACTTCCTGTGTCTGTTTGCCTCTTTAAGAAGAATCGCTTTATGTATTTCCCAATTGTAAGTCGCTTTGGATAAAAGCGACTGCAAAATGACAATGTAAATGTAAATGTAAAATTATGTAGCCTAATGTTATAGGGACTACTGAACAGACATTTAGAAGTTGATTTTAAAATGCAAGGTATTTAAAATTAAAATAAAAAATAAAGCTATGTAAACACTTTGTCAAGTGATCAAGTGCAAAGACCACAAGTGTGGGTATTTGGACAAGGCATTTGTAAAGAGCGCGTCAGTCAGCGGGGGCTTTGCTTTTTTACGGTCGCTGGACTCGCTGTTCGGGATGGAGATGAAAATCGCACTTCCTGTGTCTGTTTGCCTCTTTAAGAAGAATCGCTTTATGTATTTCCCAATTGTAAGTCGCTTTGGATAAAAGCGACTGCAAAATGACAATGTAAATGTAAATGTAAAATTATGTAGCCTAATGTTATAGGGACTACTGAACAGACATTTAGAAGTTGATTTTAAAATGCAAGGTATTTAAAATTAAAATAAAAAATAAAGCTATGTAAACACTTTGTCAAGTGATCAAGTGCAAAGACCACAAGTGTGGGTATTTGGACAAGGCATTTGTAAAGAGCGCGTCAGTCAGCGGGGGCTTTGCTTTTTTACGGTCGCTGGACTCGCTGTTCGGGATGGAGATGAAAATCGCCGAATAAAGGCTTGGATTTGGGTCCTGACACAAACTGAGTAAAATTAAATGAATCGATCAACTGCAAAAATTCACTAGCCAATGGCTTAGAAGGTCAGCACACATGTATATTAAAATCACAAAGTATAAGAAAATTATCACAAGTAGGAACTGTGATAGACAAAAACTCTGAAAATTCATCAATAAAATCTTTATTATACTTTGGAGGCCTATAAATAAGTGCTCATAACAATGAAGAAACAGAATCAACCCTGAATAATTGTATTTCAAAGCTAGTATATTTCCTGGATGGCAGTGGACTACATTTTATCATTTTTTTTTTAGATTTTTGCACACTGTTGCAATACCTCCACCTCTTCCAGAAGTTCTAGGCGAGTTAAAAAAATAGATAATTAAAAGGACAAAGTTCAGACAAAGGACTTAAGTCCAAAGCATCAAGGCAAGTTTCAGTCACAAAAAGGAAGTCCAAATTATTTGATGAACAATAATCATTTAAAATGAACATTTTATTCACCGTGGACCTCACAGTTATTAACGCCATCTTAATTGAGATGAAACAGTCGTGGATCATCCAGGAATCAACACAGATTAAAGATTCAAGGGTATGTAAACTTTTGAATGGTGTCATCTTTTATGAATTCAGTTATTATTTTTTTCTTGGGGAGTATATATAAATATCTGTTATGTGATATAGCTTATTCAGGAGAGTACTAAATAAAAATAACATGCAATTTTCATGTTCCCTCTTATTTAGTTAAAATTATTAACATATTTGCATATTCTGCAAGGGGTATGTAATCTAATGAGCACAACTGTATGTACTGTATGTACAACTATATACATAAACAATAAACATAAACAAATAAGGTGCTTTTTTACAGCAGTATTCCTTTGACATAGTAGCAGTTAAAATATTTCTTGTTAATCTCAATTTATAACATTAATGTAATCAAAATAAATATAAAACCAAAGCTATTTGCCACAGCCAGGGCATTAACGTTTTTGTAGAAAATATTTTATAGTTTGTTATAGAAAAAACAGTTATGCTCACAGTCCAGAGCCTCGATCATAACATTATAACAGGCACCATCCGAGTAAAAACCTGCACTCCCGCGGGACCCGCAGCAAAGTACGGCGCTGGACAAGACTTGATGGGCGAGTGCGGGTGCGGGCAGGTAAAGACTCATGTGTGCGGGATGTGGGAGAATAAGGGTGTATCACACTAGGAAAACGTAACCGTGCCCGAGCGCGTTTGACCCCCAAAGCCCGGTTCGTTTGACTAGTGTTATCGCTCCTTGCTATGGTTCGTTTAGCCGTCCCTGGCTCGGTTGGAAGAGGTGGGCCAGAGCGCGGTTGTTATATATAGATCAGTGAGTGTGAGCGCTAACCACGATACTTATGATACGTGCAGCATGATTGTGTGAACATTTCTGAGCAGCAAGAGTGATCTGTAAAGCAATATATTGTGAGAGGGCCGTGTGTTACCGCGTCCCAAACGACTCAAAATAATTACCACAAAGTTAACAAAACGATGCACTCCACTGAGCAAGAGCAATTCTCTGCTGCCTTCATGTGCTATCGGAAACTTACTATTTCACACGCCACGTTGCATTCTTTTCTGTTAAAAATAACAGTGAGCAGTGGTTTGTGAATGATGCTTAGCCTAAATAATTTGATCGGGAGCATTCATGTGAGCGCTGCTGCAGTATTACCCAAATGCTCTCACTGGTTGAGACGCGTAATGACACCCATGCCAAGCCAGTACTCATCAACATCCCACCCCTCCCGTGACCCATAGTTTGTCTGTATGTGTATTTAGAGCCAGTGAGCAACGGGCTTTCATAAAAATAAAAAACTGCGTTAATGCGCGATAAAATAATTGTCGGCGTTAATCAATATATATATATATATAAGGGCTGTCAGTTTAACGCGTTAACGTCAGTGCTTGAAGTGGAAAAAAAGAACCACCGGTACCCCCTCCCCCCCAAAAAAAGCATTTTTAATATAAATAAGCACCAGTTAAGCTGCGATTTGTTATCTGGTATCTTGGTATCTGATTTTGGTATGACAGGACCACAGGAAGACACCAAAAGACCACTAAACCTGCTGCCTTAACCTGACTGTACATGCTATGATACGGATCCATGCACAATAACTAAACCACTGACCAGTGCATAATCTAAAACACCAACCGGAATTCATTATAAAACACTGGTGCTTTTAAGCCAAATACACGCTGAAAATAATAATTTACTGCCATCTGGACACGAGTCACCATTCTCTCCGCCATCTCTGATGAAATCGTCTGTGTTTTCTCTGCATTAGTGCTGTTTTGAACTTATTTATTACTATTGCATTCCCTTACTTCAGTGGTTCTCAAACCTGTCCTGGAGTACCCCCAGCCCTGCCCATTTTGTATGTCTCCCTCATCTATCACAGCTGATTCAACTTAGCTCATTAGTGGAGACTGCAAGACCTGAAGTGGGTGTGTCAGATATAGGGAGACAGACTAAATGTGCAGTGCTGGGGGTACTTTATGGAGAGGTTTGAGAACCACTGCCTTACTGGATCCTTGAACTTTCCAGAAGTTTACCGGTTTCAAATGACCTCCTGGGTAGTGTGCTTTAAAGTGTCATTTCTAATCACCCGGAGACTGACGCTTTGCCTCAGTACGGGCAACATGTCAAAAGTTAGATCAGTGACACACGAAAAAGTGCCAGTACGCTAAATACTAAAATATTGTGTATCGGTGCGTACCGGCCCACTTCAACCACTGGTTAACTTAATTAATTTGTTATGAAAAAATAACGCGATTAAAATATTTTAACGCAGTTAACGCACTGGCCACAGACCTGTAAGTCATCTTACATTTCATACAGTGGACTGTTGACAAATATGATGCAGGGCAACAACTCCATAAATGCAGCTATGCCCTAAAATTCAAGATACTGGGGCAAAAATGCCTCTGTATGAGTTTTTGTCTCATATATATATCATATGATATGCGATATCACACGAGCAACGAGAGCAATATCACATGAGTGATGATTTTGTCACGAAGAACACAAGTGCAAATGTGATTTTATACTGCAGTTCCGTAAATAAGAAGTTAATATTGTGCTATATTTTAAACACAATTTTGTGTGTTTTTGTTCAATTTTGCCAACTAAAATATTACCTAAAAGCAGGGCCGTAGCTGGGGTTTGCGGGGGCCCCAGTGCAGGTTGTACCAGTGGGCCCTGTTTGAAATTGTTTAATTTGTATGTTAGTTCTATTTATTTATTTGTGCTATTTACACAATGTTTACATTTTTTTTAAGTTTGTAGGTATCCAGGTACAGAAACCGAATACTCAAATGTAAAATAGCACTGCACAGTCTTCACTGTGAAATTACTCACCCTCATGTTGTTTCAAACCTGGATGACTTGCTTTCATTTGCACAACATAAAAGAAGGTATTTTGAATACTGTTTATAACTAAGCTGTTTTGGTCACTAGTGACTTTCATTGCATGAACAAAAAATACTGAGATGTTTCTCAAATTATCTTTTATGTTTCATAGTTTATGTTAGGCCATTGTAACCTAAATGTTTATGTGTAATACATTTTATGTTGAATCAAATGAAATATTTTGCTTGCATATCTTATATTAACGTTTTTTGCTTGCATAACCAGTGCATTCTTAAAATGTATCCTTTTGTGTTCCATAGAAGTAAATGATGTAAGTAAATGATGAAATAATTATTGTTTTTATTTATTTATTTTTTTGGGTGAACCATCCTAATAAAGTTTCTGTCCAACAGGTGAGAAAAACATTTTATTTATTCGGATTTCGCGCTTGGCGAGTGTTGGAAACAAAGAGTGGATTCCACCCCATGATACATTCAAGACGACATGTAACACAGAGTTCCAGCAATTCCATTAGCACATCTGAGACCTAGCTGGGTATTAATGGACACCATCATCATTGCATTGGCATCACAGCACAGCCTTGATCCCCTTGAGGTCCAGATAAAATCACTCTATGCTCAGAGCAGGGCCATTGTTTTCTAGGATTATGGGGGATTACACACAAATGTCAATGAAAGAGAAGGTTTGAGAGTGATGACCTTGCCAACAATTAAGGATGAGCCGGATATGTTGTATTTATTCCAGAAGAAGAAAAAAAAACTAATTGGATTAGTAATTATGAATGCAGTGGAGCTTGTGGAAAGAATGCAGTCTTGAAATGTGTGGAGTCACAAGATTTCATCATAATTATTTTAACCCATTGTCTCCCCTGACAGGCCTCAATGTCTATGGGATCTAAATGTAAGTGTAAAGGGCCTTTACACACTCTCATGGACCTACACACCCTTTATGCTTTACAACACACTCAATTCTTTTATTGACTAAAATATTTTGCATGTAATTCAATTTTAAATTACATGATAAAGATTAAAGATCTCACCACATACACTGAATTTATTTTTTTTTTTTAAACAAAAAATTACCATATAATTTATTTAAAGTGCATTTTTATAATGGTCTGTGCATGATCATATTTGAATGTTTAATAACATTTGTAAGCATTTTAATTTACATTACATAATGTTCTGTTAAACATGTTTGTTAACTATTTATTAATGAAAGTTATTATAAAGTGTTACCCTTTCTGTGTATTTTTTATATATACACACATACTTCGTATGAATGTTTTTTTTTTGTGAAAATAAATAAAAAATGTAAGTTGAATATAATTATGATTTGATGGTTTAAGGTATAAAATATATTGAATATAATTTGGTTCTAACAAATTATTATTAATATTTTTGTTTTTGTTTTCTTTTTTTGGGATTACTGACATAATTTTATGCACAGGAGTGTTTATATCTTATGTCTCATATCAAATGTAAATATGTACCTTGAATGCAATGTTAGTCACTTTGGATAAAAGTGTCTGCCAAATGCATAAATGTAATACTACTTCCAATTTACCATACTTGGTAGTACAATACTAAAAATTGCTGCAATTCTACTACATCTAAATGAACTCCTATGTATCATATAAAATAAACACCAATGTAATGACATTGCAAGTTAATAAAGCAATAAACACTAAGAAATGAGACTCATGTATAAATGTCTAAGCACCTGAGCATTAACAAACATATCTAAAGATCTGCAACTTAAGCTAACTCGCAAATATAAGAGGTCACCCATAAATAATGTATATAAATAAAACAGCAACACCAGAAACACACTAGCAGCATAGGTCTGAAAGAGCAGAATGTGGATCTGAGATTTTTTAAATTGTGCTAATATTGTCAAAAAAAACAACAACAAAACAAACAAAAAAAAAAAAACATTTGGGCTACCCACTTTCACTGAAGATTTCTTGAAAAAGGCAATGATGATTAATTCATGATGAATTGCATTTTTAAAGGATTTGTAAGAGTTTGCTATATTTATAAAACAAACAAATAAATTAATAAATAAATAAAAAAAGTTGTATAGTTAAATGCGATATGGACATTGCGTAAATATAGGTAGGTTTAAAATTTTGAGGGAAATTATATTGGAGTACGAGAAATCTCTTTAAA
Organism: Sinocyclocheilus anshuiensis; assembly: GCF_001515605.1. NCBI lineage: Eukaryota > Metazoa > Chordata > Actinopteri > Cypriniformes > Cyprinidae > Sinocyclocheilus > Sinocyclocheilus anshuiensis. The sequence goes on along the minus strand of NW_015558610.1, from coordinate 147,022 downwards.
GTGCAGCTCTTTGTGTAGGTCAAAGAGCAATTCTTCATATGTCATGCCCATGCCCATGTGGCACTTGTGAGGTCTCCACACATCTTCACCTCGACAGATGCATTCTGCTCATCCTGCTGGGAGCTTCTCTTGATGTGGTAACTTGTTACTGTGATAATCGCTTCAGCGTGCTTCTATTAGCAAGGTGTGAGGCACTGTGGGAAATATCGAGATCCCTTATCTCTCCACAGTCTTTCAGATCCTTAAATAAATCTGGGAAATATTCTCAACTTCAAAAGACAATTGGCTCCATCACCATCCAACTACAGATCATGTTACAGTCTATTGGGGGTATTTACATGTGGTCACATAGCATCCAATTATATATATATATATATATATATATATATATCGCCAGTGCCACTCCCGACCCAGAGCCCAGCCCACCATCTCCCCGATGCGCGGAGCGCATGCCCAAGCCCACCACTGACGGAGAACCAGAGCCCGCCGCGACTGACGAGCCATCGCTAGAGAGAGCGACAGAGCTGAGGATCGCCGCGGAGCCAGAGGCCGTGACATCAGTCAAGTTGTGTGAGCTGGCAACAACGCCTGCCACAAGGGAGAAAGCCACCGACGGTGTGAGCGCGGAGAGGAGCTCCGCCCCCGCAGCTGTGCTCCTCTTGCTCCGGGCCCCTCCTGTCTCCTCCCTGGCTCCTCCCTCCTTCGTCACCCCCCTGGTTTCTGTCTGCCGGCCTCCCACCCACGCCTCCCTCTGTTGTTGCTGCGGTGCGAGGACGCACCTTCCGGGAGGGGGCGTTATGTCAGGATTATGGACTATTCTGTGTGTGTTTTTGCCCCTGTGACCCAGTTTCTTCCTCATGTTGATTGTGTTACTTTGATTCCAGGTGTGTCTCGTTCTTCCCCAATAATCCTGCCTTTAAAAGCCCTAGTCCTTTCAGTTCTTGTTTGTCGGGTCTACTTGTTGAATGTCCTCCTTGTTCTCGGTTTTCCTGTGGATTATTAAAGACTGTGTTATTCAAGTACTCCTCGTTTCCTTGTTCCTTGCTCCCCGAGTGAATTGTGACATATACATTTGAGGCAGACAGGAATCTTGCAAACCACACCTGAGAGAGCAACCATGGGTGAAACACATGGATGAAGTAACCATGAAAGTCAAATATTAATTGCCATATGGGATGTGAATGTTTGTTGCTGCCTGACATTAGCATCATCATGAAAGTGAAAAATGATGTCACTTTATAGAGAAGTTTTTTTTTTAATAGAGGATTTTTGAGGTTGAGAATGTTCACTGAACTTTTCCCTCAAAAATTCAGTCCTGTTCATTGTTACTGCACAGAAAATAGTGAAAAAAATACAAATAAATAAATAAAAATTAGAAATTATATTGGGACAAACAATTCCTTTAAGTGGAATTCTGAATTTAATGTAGAATTCAGAACAGACATAAAAATAAATAGGCTACAATGAGGCTTCTTTTCCAAACATGGTTAATTTTTCCTTGAAATTACTAAGAGAATCATTAAGAGAACCACTAAAGTATATGAATTGTTAAGTGGAACGGGATGCAGAATCATTCAATCTCTGTCGAAACTATTCTCATCATGAGATAAGATTTGGAGAGGATTCTTAGGTCAGATTGCTTTCGAAATTGCAGTTCCTGCTCTGTATGCAACCTCTCTGTGGATTCACAGAAATAGAGGCCCTAGAGGTGGAAGGATGCAAGAGGTAGGAAGCTCTGGGTCATGTGGATGCTCATGGGATTCACTGGGCTCTGCTCCGTTTGTCACAGGAGAACCGGTACTATCACTGGCACATGATTAATGAAGCAGGTGCTCTACCTAAAGGGCAGGTTACTCAAACCCCATTCTAGCCCCAGAATCGCCTTTTCCACATAGCAGAGGATTTCAATTGCCATGCCCTAATCAGGAGAACTCCCCAGTGACTTTGTGGGAAGCTGCGAACTTATTAATTTCACTCTCTTTTGGAGAATTTTACCGTCCCAGCCAATTGAAGTTACGGGAAGTGTATTAGCACTTTAATGGCCTTTAAGGCTAATAGGCTGGAGAGAAGACTTCACAGCTGCTTTAGACCTGAAGACAAGCTCAATAAAAAGACGTTCCCTTGACACTCCAAACAATCTCTGAGCTCTTTGCAAATGACTACATTCAGAGACCTCCTCACGTCTCGCTAGTGGAGTTCTGTCACTCACATGCAAATTAAAAGCCTGATCTATCTGTGTGTGCTGCTCTAATCACCTATTTAAGCATTCCGTCAGGTTTGCTAGATGCATACTACATTTTTAATGCTGAAGAACTCTCATTGCTTCAACAACAGAGATAAGTTGAACATATAATGCTCAGTATTGCTTGAATATGCCAATAAAAGGACAGAATTTACATTCTATGGGGAAGTGAATCTCTGTTATTTTCAAGAGTAATGCCAGAAATACCAGAATTATCCATGTAATAAAGGCTTTGACAAAAATAAAATAAAATAAAATAAAATTAAACATTTAGCCAAATTACTTAGGAAATGTTTAAGACTATGATGACCTAAACAAAGAGTGTGAAATTATTATATATTTTTTATTTTTGTGTGTGTGTGTGAAAATTAAAATTACATCGTTAAATTGTTACAAATTAAAGTTAAATTGTTGCATGTATATCCATTCTTAAACATCATTTGCAGACAGACAAACTAGGCAGAGTGTGAGAATGTGTATTAAAAGAGTTCACTTTATAAAAGTTCAAAGGGCCAAAAGTGCCCATAAAGTCGAAAAAACCCAGAGGCAAATGGAATTAAAACAGGTCTTTAAAGGAACAGCACAGCAAGGTTATTATGAATAGGCTAAATCAGCACAAATACTTTTATCAGATCATTTAAATGTATAGAATAGCTGACACTCTGCTCTTGCACCTCATGAGACCAAGCAATGACTTCATATTCAATACAAATCCTGTGCCCCTCGGGGCCTGCAAGATGCTTTTGCATGCTGTGAGACATGCATTGTTAGACTAATGAAAAGATAGGATTTGATTAAAACATTTCAAACATTATTTGGACCCTGATGTGAAGCAAAGACGCACCCCCGTCGTGGACACTTAACTCCTGTGGTTCAGCAGCCGCGTACACTCCCTGAGCTCAGTCCACAAATCACACTGATGGGTGTAAAGCTCTGGGAGGGCTCTCTGTTGCCCCTATAGTTCTGCTGGTCGTTAAAAATTCATTAAACTATTTATTTATTTTTTGCTTCTTGGAGGATGTTACACTCGTAGCTTATAACTTGACTGTGAGTCAAAGTTATTTTATTGCGATGGTTCATGGAGACAATAGTCACAATACCACTAGAATAAATTTAGAAAAATATCAACAGAATCACAGGATGCTGTAAGGTTTAAATATGTGGATCATCATTTTAATTATTAAGAAAACAATAATTCTAATTAATTATTTGCAAAAGTAAGAGTAGACACCATAATTTGACGCGCACACACACACACACACACACACACATGCACACATGCACGCAGGCACACACACACCATGTTTTATGAGGACATGGTAATGGTTTTTATACTGTTTAAACTGTATTTTCTACCCCCTTACCCTACCCCTCACACAAAACTTTCTGCACATTTACATTTTCAAAAAACTCTATTTTGTATGATTTATGAGGGACCAAAAAATGTCCCCACAATTTCAACATTTACTTATATTACTATCCTTTTGGGGACTGGTCCTCATCACACACACACACACACACACACACACACACACACACACACACACACACACACACACACACACAAAACTTTTCACAACCCATGTTTACTAGACACGTTCCGTTTTGATTGTAGAAGGATAGACTTCAATGGTACATCAATAGTACAATGCATTGAGCTTTTGTAAGTCACTTTGGATTTTTAAAATGTATTTATTTATTTTTGTATGTACTTTCAGATAATGTGTTACATTAATGTAAATCTAAAGAGAATCATGAATCATGGTGAATAATGTGATTTACACAACATTAAAATCCTCAGACACATCACAGTAATTACAATTTACATGTAAATTTTGGTAAATTATATCAGAACAGTGTTATGTAATTATCACTGAAAATAAATTCTTCTTCTTCTTCTTGGCTTCCATGTTAATTTTAATTAAAGTTGTAGTAATTTTATGTTTTAGTAATTTTTTTATTATTTTGTTGTTGTTGTGTGTTTTAAAATGTGTCAGTGTGTTCAGTTTTAATTTGTTATTTTAGAACATCAAGTTAAACTAGTGTAACAAGTTTAAAGAACTATTGGTCTTAAAATTACATGTTTAAATTTAAACATGTTCTTTAAAGACTTCATAAGATTTACCCTTTCTCTTTTTTTCTCTTTGGAAAAAAGGAGCATGCAACCCCCTACCCCTAGATTTACTCAAATCTCATCATTTAAAACCTTTAATCATGTGGTTTTAAGAGCACATAAATGTGGGCTTTAGGGCACTTTTGATTAAAATCCAGTGTTGGGTGAGAGAGAGGATGGTGAGCGTTGATTCAGGTCAGTACAGGTATGCTTGGCCACTGTCTCGTGTGCATTCAGACCTGATTCAGTCCACTCTCATCATGCCCTGCGGTAATGCAAGCTGACAGGATGTAAATGAGTTTTAAAGGTACTCGTGCTGGGTGGTCATTGCTCTCGTTTAGTGGACTAGCTCTCCAGCTGCTGGTGTGTCTGTGAATTAGTCCAGCCTAAACCACAACATCAAGACTTTATTACAACTGACCACAGGCCTTCATCTCTCCTTGGAGAGAATGGGAAAGAGGGAATTGACATAGAAGAGAGAGAGAGACAGAATGGCTGTGGTGATGGAGAGGAAACATAAATTCAGTGCTGGGCAGTAAGTAGCATCACTACAAATTGCTGAACAATTAGTTTAAACTATTAGTGCGTGTACTTACCCATATGTTGTTTCCAACTTGCATGATTTTCATTGTTTCAAGGGACACAACGTTCAATAATGAATTGATCTGGTTTATGAAAGTAGTTTGTAAGATTCATTCATTCATTCTAAATAAATAAATAAAAAGTGTCCCCACTTTGTGACCATTAAATTCCTATGATTTTTTCATGACTGTTTAATCACTTTTATAAAATAATTTTGTTGAGATCACACTCTCAAGGAATAAAATGTAAAATTACTGAAAAGAGAGCACCTAACCATTCACCAATTCACCATTGTGCACCATTTGTTGTTTTGTTTTCTAATAATCATACATTGTATATCTAATTACAGATACTTTTATTAATTCATATTTTTTAAGTAATATAAAGCTGCAAAGTAGAAAGCTTCTGTTTTGTGAAGCATGTAATGTACCATTTTTAGCTCAACTAGCAACACTAGAGCCATTATTGTATGAATTTTTACAGATTTTTTGTTGCCAATATGTTCTGCAGTGAATAAAAGCTCCAGGCAGATACATGCCAAAGCCATCTACACCACTTTGTCCCTGCTGTCCTGGCTACATGTAGGCAGCCCGTCCTCGCAAGGGCCGAACACAGCCATGAGCAGATGTGAAACCACATTCAGAGGAGAATTCATTTATGCAGAGCCCTAGATAAGGTCTCCTGGAGGCCTGGAAGCCATTTCCAAAATGTCCTAGTATTTATTGGGTCATTTAATACAGGTGCAATACACTTTCTGCTGTTTTGATAGACTATTGTATTTTCATGTCATCATAAAATTAAAATTTACCCAATTTACTAATGCAATATATGTTCCTGGTTGGGCAACACTTTAGTTTGGGAATCAATTCACACTATTAACTAGTTAATTATCATGCATATTACTAGCATATTGGCTGTTTATTAGTACTTATAAAGCACACAATAATGCATTATTCTGCATGACCATATTTTAGATCCCTTAATCCTACCCCAGGCCTAAACGTAACAACTACCTTACTAACTATTAATAAGCAACAAATTAGGAGTTTATTGAGGCAAAAATCATAGTTAATAATTAGTTAATAGTGAGAATTGGTCCCTAGACTAAAGTGTGACTGTCAAACTTTTACTGAAATGTTATATTATTCATCTGAAACAACTTTCCATTTAATCTGAAGTCAACTAGACTAGTCAGGCTATTGGTTAATGTTAACCATGAGCCAATTTAGCTATTTAACCATTGTTTTATGCTAATATTGTAGGCAATTCTTATTTTCTAAAATCTTGCCGTAATTTAATGCTGGTTATGCTGTTATGTCAATATAATAAAGGTAACTGTAATGGCAACAAATTAAGATGGATATGAAAAGGAAGGACTGCCACTGGGATACACTGAGATGTGCATTAACTAATGTTAACAGATATATTGGTAATAGTTTATAATACGATCCCACTAGTTAATGTTGTTCATTAACTAACAATGAGCAATTCATTACTTATTTTTTTGTTCAAATCTGTGTAAACTGGAAGTCAGGTCAATTAGTTTGTAATAATTTATTTTACAGTTTCCTTGTTACATGTTATATGTACTTACTGTACTTACTATATAGTAATAACAGTAAATTATGAATAATTACATGCAACTAACCTTAAACCAAACCCCAAACCTAACTGTGTAGTAAGTGCACATTATTATTACCCTGTAATTAATTGTATAATTACACTGTAACAAGGCCTTACTGATACTTGTTTCTGAGTGAAGTGGAATATTGAATGAATATTAATGACTATTAATCATTCTTTTAGATACGGCTATTTCTTTTTTGCATCTTGCAAAAAATATTGGCAAAAAAAAACAAAACAAAAAAACAAGGAAATAATAGAAATAGTAGGAAACAATAAGAATAGAAATAATGTGGCTTTACGAATCAGAATTTTATTTATTTTGTCTCTAGATCTTGTCTCTTTTTTCTGGCTTAAATCCCTTTGCATCACACAGTTTGAGGTATCATGTCATTAGCATGAACTGATGGGATGAGTTACACTAAATATGAACAATGAGCAGTGTAATAATAACTCTAACTAGTGTTCTGAAAATGTACAATTTTAATGACTAAACACTGTATTACACATTTAAAGTTGGAAGTAATAGGAAAAAAAACCTATTGCAATCAGGTGCATTATTTGTTTTCATTTAACGTGGGGTGATTTTTGTAGGGGGAAAAAAAAGTAGCGAGACAGTTTTATTGGTTGAAAATATTAGTGATGGAAGGCATGCATTATAGGAAGCAGCTGCAACAGCCATATTATGTATTGATTGCTCTTGTGCAGCGCAGTGGGAGCACTTAATTAGATTTATATTGTAAACAGAGACTCGCAATACATAATTCTACTCAGCAGATAATGTTATCAATCAAAGTAAATAATATTTGGTTGTGGGAGTGGTTGGTTTGGGACAGGAGAGATTTACTTGCGCTGTTAACAGAGAACTAGATATGTCTATTTCTCAGCGCAGTTTCCTACAGGATTTTGTCATTTACCGAGTTACTAGTTTGACCATTTCGTTTTAAAAGGAATAATCTCACAAGTAGTTAGTCTGTGTGAATCAGACTGCACTGATCCCACCGTATCTTTGTTGCTGCATGTAGTTTTAAAGGACAACATGTAATATAATTATGTGTTGCCTTACTGTAGGGATTTATAAGTGATTTGAATTAGTTTCACAACTGATGAACTTTGCAACACAATGTTATTGACTTGAATCAACACTGAACTGACTTGAGATTAATCTGAATAAAGCTAAATACAAATAAATACAGCATTTTGTCTCCTGTAGAGCTGCTTTATAATTGAATTGAGTTTGTTTCATAACAGATTATCTTTGCAACATTGTTCATTTAATTTAGTTCAATAAAATGCCAGTTAACTAAACTGAGCTGAATAATAACACTATTGTTTTGGTTTTAAAATTGAAATTGAATTTGTATAATTGATGATTTTTGCAACAATAACACAGTTATTGTTCTGTGCATTACTGTGAAACTTCTTTAAAACCTAATGTATTGTATAAAGTGCTGTATGAATCAATAAACATAATGTTGCCTATTTATTGTATTTGCATTGTTTTCTGGCACCTAGTCTTTCTAATCACCATCAATCTGAATTGCAGACTCACAACTGAAATTAAATTTATTTTGTTGTGGCACTGTAAATGTAGTAATAATGCACCACCACCAAAAAAAAAAAAAAAGGTGCCAGTAAAAGTATGTCTCTCTTTTTTTTTTCAGCTGCCCTGGATCAAGGTTTCCCCCTATATGTTTTCTCCACAATGATTTAAAAAAATGGCTTTGTAACAACCAGCTTCGAAGAATCACAATATTACAAACTTTGATTTGGTGCAAAAAAAAAAAAAAAGAGAGAGAGAGAAAGAGTTACAAGATGAAAAATATTGTCCATCATTAACTAGATGTCTTAATTTTGTGTACATATGCACTATTCTATGCCATTTTATAGTATAAATAGTGTGCATAGTTTGTTCAAACTGAAAAATCCAGAAGTAAAAGTGTATAATTTAAACTTAAAAACTTTTCCAACTTAAACTTAAAAAAAAAAAAAAATGTTGGAGACTTCTTGCAATTGTCGTAGGGATAGTTCACCAAAAAAAAATGAAAATTCTGTCATCATTTACTCACCCTCAAGTTGTTCCAAACCTGTATGAATTTCCTTCTTCTGCTGAACACACAATTAACATTATAAAATATACACATTAGGCGTAGTGCATGGTATAAGAGCATAGTGTAGTGATTAGTTATTATTATTGTAAGTTAATTTATTTATAGAGAAAATTAATACAATTTTTGCTTTTGGAATGAAAAGTCTTGCACTCTATAATGGTAAAAGAAAAGAAAAGAAAAGAGGAAAGAAACAGCCTCAGAATGACTATAGAAATTATTTGTAGAAAAGAATGGATAGATGTCTTTTGAATAGATGGATATATCTTTTTGTATTGGCCAAATCAATTAAAACAATGTTGTGTAATCTGTTTGATCTCACAAAATATACTAAACTACACCATCGGAAGTGTGCAGAACACACACATACCCACGCAACATAATTAACATATGACCTACTTTGCCTCTCTGTGGAGCACGTTGCCTTTTTTGGGGTGACGTCTTTATTCTTGAATGTAGCATTGCTCTTAGGAAATGTTTTTTTTTATTTGTTCGGATAAAAATAACTCCAGAGGTTTGAAGTCTAATGTATTCAAAGATACAGAGCAGATTATCGTAATTCAGCCATCTGATTATTAAATATTCCAGCCTTCTAGATTATTTATTTATTTATTTTAAGGAATCAATGATAAATAAGTTGACAACATTAGTGATGTTATCTTCACCTGAAGGATGATGTAATTAGGGACCTGTTTTGTTAGTTAGAGGGATATTTGCAAAAGATGGAAAGTGAAACTGAGAAAGTGAAACACCTGTATAATAATGAATCAATTAATGAATGATGCATTTATATAGCACTTTCTTGTGCACTGCTATACACCCAGAGCGCTTTACAATCATGTGGGGGGGGGGGTCTCTCCCTCCTCAACCCCCACCAGCATCCACCCGGATGATGCGACGGCAGCCACAGGACAACGGCGCCAGTCCACTCACCAGCTACAGGTGGAGAGGAGAGAGAGTCATAGAGCCAATCAAGTGGATGGGGATTATTAGGAGGCCATGATTGACAAGGGCCAGTGGAGGGAATTTGGCCAGGACACCAGGGTTTCACCCCTACTCTTTACGATGAGTGCCATGGGATTTTTAATGACCACAGATAGTCAGGACCTCGGTTTAACGTCTCATCCGAAAGACGGTGCTTTTTGTCAGTATAGTGTCTAACCAGGCTCAACCCTGCTTAGCTTCAGTGGGTAACCAGTCTTGGGCTGCAGGGTGATATGGCTGTGGCTATATCACCCTGCAGTCTTTTATAATTACAAATAAAAGACTATATTTATTGTGAGGATATTATATAATATATATTATATTATATAATATTATATTTCTAACATTTGTAGTTTTGAGAAATTATAAATGAAGAATCACCTGAAAGATACCTTTAACCTTCAAAACCCCTAAAACCCTGAAACTCTAAAACAAACAAACAAACAAAATAAATAAATTAATGACAGATAGATAAAAACAAACAAACAAACAAACAAACAAACAAACAAACAAACCAAATAAATAAATAAATAATGCCTGTTGCATGGCACCTGGAGATAAAGCTTCAGGAAGTTTTTTTTTTAAATGAATGAATGAATACGTACATACATACATGATTGATTGATTGATTGATTACTGTGACTTTAAAATGTAATACATAATAGGAATGACCCAGCATCAGTCAAATCTCCAATGCAAGCTATGAGGATTATATTACCAAAATCATTTAGTAATTTTCATTGTTGACATGGAAAATAGCAGATTATTGAAACAAAGTTTGTCTGAGTTGGTTCGATCATCACTGCCAGCAGTGATTATTAAATACAAGTTTATTAATCAGATTGTACTGTATTTCATAATCAGAGATTTTGTATGTCATATATTTGTGAGAACTTTGAATGATGCACTGTTTGTACCATTTGACTCTGTTATATTGAACTGTCAGTGAAAAGTCAAGTCCATTCTGTCTTAAATTATATATATATATATATATATATATATATAGTTAACATTTAATATTTTTTAAATAAAATGTTACCATGACATAATTTCATCTGTTAACTACAGTTATTATGATTATACATCTGTCTCTTGTTTCATTGTATTAGCCTACTGTTTGGGTGTATGGGTGTTTCAGATATAATGGCTTCTGCATTCATTCTGAAATCTCCCCTACAGAAACTACTGTTTGGTACCAAGTCATGGTATCAGATGATAATACTAGGCTATTTTGATACTACAATATTTACATAGTACTACCTATGAAGTGCCACTGAAAGAAATAAAATGACTGAACTTATTAATTGAGGAAAGGGTAACACTTTTAAAATAAGGTTCAGTTGATTAACATTAGGTCTCATGAACTAACAATCAACAATGCCTTTACAGCATGTATAATTTAGTACTAATATACTATTATTAATTTAGGTATTCATATGTTATTAATATAAACTAATACATGTTTACCAATGAAGTGTTATAAATTATCAGTAGTTAAACAAGAATTAACAAGATGGGCTGGCCATCCATTCAGGATGTCCCCTGTCCTGTCTGTGGGCTGAGACTCAATAGCAACAACAACAACAACAAATCTAATTCAAGTGTTACTGTGTTAATGAAACATTCAAGAGGGAAATTAATTGTGCCTATTAATAATGTTGCTTTTTTGCACACTCTTCCCATTGTTTTAGCAGGGGAATTATACAAAACAGGAGAATAATGCCACAACATGCCCCAAAAAATCTGTACTGAATTCAGTTTACATGGCAATTCGCAATTTTGTAGGCCAGTTCTCGGTTGTGAAAGACCAAAATCTAGCATACAATTCTGGGACTGTACAGAATCACTTCACCATTGTAATTTAGGCACCTAACTCAAAGTGTGTTAATCATCACAGCATTTCTTGATGCATGCTTGGTTATAACACTCTTCTTCATAACCTGATGAACTACTGCTTTCATGATCAATAAAACATTTGCAGACATAAAAAAAAGCTAAATAAATAAAAGTTAAGCTGCATGATTTCCCAAATGTAGAAAAATTATTATCATTATTATTATTATTATTAACTCATAACATGCATTTAGCCTTTGGTTAAACTGGAACGCAGGTGCTTAGTGAAAAACGAAAGAAAGAAAGAAAGAAAGAAAGAAAGAAAGAAGTGAATTCACCGCTCAGTCTCCTCACTTCCGTTCAAATCTGAATGAATGCATCATATCTGCCTCCATATGTAGATTGCTACATATCTCTGTCAAACCAAGCATCGTTCATTTTAAAAAGGGAAAGAAACAGTCAAAAACATCATGATATTACAATTTTGTTTTAGCAACTCATTTTCACTTATTTAATTTATTCTTAAAATATTTCATAATAAAAAAGTATTTAATGTAAATGAATCTAAGACTTTCTGAACTGTCTCTGGAGGTGTCAAGACTTGGAGGTGAGCACTTTGCAAACAAACACAAGCACAAAAATCAATCTCAGAAAACCCAAACAGAAGGGGTTTTCTCCGATCCTTTACAATAAAAAAGCTAAAAGCAGTTTCTATGACTGTAATATGTGGAACTGAATGTTCACTTTTCTGCAATAAATCATTGCTTTTTGTGTGTTTTGTCCATTTTCTTCCTTTTTAAGAACCTGTGGGAAAGTTGCTACTTGAGTTTGAACATAAACAGTAAGACAGGCCTGCATTATGGAGCAGAGCATTACCCACATTCTATATCTGTCATTTCCACAACGTTATTCATGTTAAATAAGGTTCTCTACAAAGGTACAACATATAAAACTGTTAAATATATAACTTGTAGGCCTTTCAAAATACATATAATGACATATTTCACTCCTGGTAATCAGAAATTACATTTTTTATGTTCCTTTTTTAATATTTTCTGACGTTAAACAATGGGGTACTCTTCCATTTAACCTTCCATGCTTAATGCAAACCATCCAAAATGTTGCTACTGAAAAATGCTAATTAAATTTGTTGACGTTTTTATGCGTACAGTATCTATATCCTTGTTATCCTTGGAATACAGTGGTTGATTCAGTTCAAGGAAATTCCTGTATAGTATTAAAGGTTCTCCTCTGATTGTGATAAATGGGAATGGTTGACCAAGTCGTTTTAATTTTCCACGTCAGCGTTTCCATTTGTAGACCACTGCTGTATAACATAGTCTTTCTATATCTATCTCTCTCTCTCTCTCTCTCTACATTTAGGTTTATATATATATATTCTTAGAATTTCTTATAATTTCTTTAGTCCGCGCTCATATAATCAATGCATTTTTTTTTCATTTGCGTATTATTTTTCCTCTTTGGTCTGTATGAGCGCCAAAAACATCTTCCAGCAGAAAGCCGTTTCACAGAGCAGTTAGGTTCACAGTCTCGGATCAGGTCAGAACCACTGGTGGAGCCCCATAAAGCCTGTGTCTGGTTCAGTCTCAGACAGGGTAGGTGCCTCATTGTCCTGTGCTGCGCCCTTAAAGTCCTCAAGGCTCCTACTGTACCACCATCCGTGAGGCGCTTTGTGAACATACAGTATGCTCTCCGTGGCACAAGAGGGTGCTGCCCATTTACAAAGCCGAGACACAGACAGGTAGGCAGAGGCAGGTGTTAAGCCGATGAGACATAGCAAGTATCTACAGCAGGTGGGCGAAGCTGCAAGAGGCCTCGTCTTGTAGCGCTCCAGGAACCCCTCCCACTGTTAGGACACCTAGATCAACCAGAAACACACAGGAAATCAAAATCAGTGGTGCAATTCCAGGGGTGTAGTGATAATGTAAAAAGTGGACTAATGTTGGGTTTGTTTGAATGTTTATTTATTTCAATCATGACAACTCTCGGAAGATTTTAGCATGGTGATGGTTATGACAATGTTAATGTATTTGGTCTTGGCGGAACAGATCTGCTACGCTGCTGCTGCTAAATTGCTGCTGCTGCTGGTTATTGCTGTAGTTGTAGATTATTGCTGCTGCTGCTGCTGAATTGCTGCTGCTGTTGGTTATTGTTGTAGTTGTAGATTATTGCTGCTGCTGCAAGCAAGTACGGGAACTTGCTACTGCCAATGCATACGGCGATACAGTGCTGTGAGTATTTAAGACAGTATTTACTGCTGCTGCACAAATAGCATATAAAATAAACCGTAGCAGATGTATACAGGTGGAGCTGGGGAAGGTGGTGGGTTTCAGAGGAACTCTGAAATCACGCTGCAAATGCTCAAGTGAACGCTAACCAGCCATTTAAATGTAAGGTAGCAAGCTCATTGGCTGCGTATGCAACATGAACCAATCAGCTTGTGCCAAGTTGTTTAACACTGTGAATATCATCAGTTACGTTAATACCCGTCAGCCTGCGCCATCTAGTGTTTCATGACTGAACTATACATTTATTTAATAAAATAGTTTTGGGAACTGCAAAAGAAGGTGCTTGCAGTATCTTTACATTTAGAGCACTGGCTATCCTACCAGTTGGCAGAAGTCTCTGATTCATTTTAAAATGGTTGATTTACGTAGTTTTTTTTTCCCACTCAAAAATGAAAATATAATTTGCTCACCCTCACGTCATCACAGATGTATGACTTTCTTACTTCTGTGGAGCACAAACTAAGATTTTTAGAAAAATAACCCATCTCTGTGAGTCCATATAAAGCAGGGGGATGAAACGCTCAAAACCGACGCTTCAAAAACTATGCAAAACACAAATGTGGATGTTGGGTCAAACGGTTCTCGTTTAACTGTTCCATTCCATGGCAATCTGGCTCAGTCAGTCCAGATATGGATTCATTTTTCACTCTGGGGCTGATAACAGAGCTCTTTGGAATGTATTACAGTGCTTTGGTAACACAAAAGCTTATAGATGGTATGAGAAGAGCAAAGCAACTATGATCAGATCAGATATTTCTGTTTTCAGGACTATACATCTGAGATGACAACAGGGTGACTAAATGAGAGAATTTTATTTTTGAGGTGGAAAACTCCTGTAAAATGTAAGTATTTTGTAATGTTGTTAACAAAAAATACAGGTGACTAGTTAGCCTGACCAAGCTAATGTTTTGATTTTTTAGCTGGTTGTCTAGCTGGTCTCTAGTCAATTCTAACCAGCTATCAAGTGCCTAACAGAGAAAAAACATAAAGCAGACAAATAGCCTGACTGGGATACCAAGAATCCAGCTGGTCCAAATAAGAGGGGGGGGGGGTGAACTTAAGACATTTTTCTAGATGAGACAAGTGGCTCTGGTCAATAGGCCTGGTGCAAGAATAATCCATTTGAACGTGTGATGCTCAAATGGATTATGATGTTCAAAGATATTACAATCCTGTTGTAATCGAGCTAATACTTGAAAACTGTTGCATTTCTGAGCACCTGCCATGGAAAACGCTCCGCACCATCTGCTAAATGGTCTACTGCCAGGCCGAAATAAGGCACCAAATGCTGCCAACATGGGCTGCTGCTTAATTTATAATAATGAACTCTTGACACTTGCATAGGGAGCAGGTATTCATGGTTTAGCAGGTGCTGAATACATTACTAAGTCTGAATACGGAACAACAGAGATAATCAGGATGAAAATTAACTCAGGAAAGTGATAAAATGACCCAAAAGTGTAGATGTTGAAGACAAAAGTGTGCTATTGCTAATACACTGGAGCAATGTAGCTGCTAGCTCCTGCTTCAGAATCTTATTATTCTCTAGCAAAATTTTAGCAATTGGATTACATATGAATTACTGCAAACGTTAACAAAGATTAACTAAAAGCTCTAGAGTATTGCTAGAGCAGGGACAATTTCAAGCAAGATTTTGTTTGTCCATACAGTACGCAGTTTACTTTGACTTAGATTGTAAAGAGAAATGATTTTTGGCTTAAAGGAATATTTTCCTCCTCACATGACTTCACTCTCACCTACTAACCTACTGGCAGAGGCTGGACAAAATAAATGTTATTTATTTTTTTTTTTCTAAGATTTAAATAAAAACCAAAAAATTCTGGAGTAAGTTTACAAGAAAATACTATTTCAGTCTTTCTACCTACAAATTTTACATTTAATTAAATGTTTAATTTGAATTAAATGTGTGAAATTTACTAGCAATTTCTGAATTAATATACGCATGCTATTCTTTGACTTCCACAAAGGCAATTTTTTAGCACAAACATAGAAAGTGTACAAGGTAAGCAGAGAAAAAAAAGGCTTGCAAAAAAAAAAAACATTATACATCATACATTAAAGAAAAATCATGCACTGCATTTATACATCACGGAGACTTTACTGTCTTGAGATGATTTTGTTAAATTTATATTAAAGTAATTTAAACTAATGCATCATGATGACAAGCTCTAGTCTCATATTTGGCTTGACTTCCAAGTTTGACCTTATCCTGGACAAGGTAAACAACGTTTACAGGGAAATAATAAAAAAAAAAGAAAAAGAAAAAAAGGAAAACCTCAGGAGACAGCAAACAAAGGATGATAAACTATTGTTACTATTATTATGCACAAAACAAATGACTAATAAATAAAATAAAACAAAAGAAAAAAGAACAATTAAATTAAAATATTTAAATCATGAATGCAAGAACAGAGAATGTAAGAAAATGCAAGAGAATATGATTTACAATATTTCCAAATATGTGATTTCAACAAACTATTCTGAATCAGTCAAATGAACATTACTTGAATATTCAATATTCTTACCCAGCCCTATTCAGAGGCAGTGCCACATTTATTTCATCTATGAGGATTCCACTTGGGTGATGTGATAAACAAGCTCTTGGCTGCATCTGGACCTCTCAGCTGAATCTGGACCTTTTATATTTACTTTACTGTCTAAATTTGCAAAACTTTGTATACCATTCATGTTTTGGAGAGGCTAAAGTCAGAACACACAAAACTGCTAAATATCATTCAGACAGAAAGCTGAGATGATTGGAAAGTGATAAATATTTGCTGAACCCAGCAGTATCTATCAGAAGTAATAATGTTGGTGTAGTGTGAAGGGTTTGAGTGTGTTAAATTCTTTCTGGCAGAATATGCAGCTTTGCTCCCTTGAGGCAAATTCATGTAGCCGTTCAAAGCTATAACTGGATTTATCGTAATCATCCTTTTCATGTTGCATTTCCCAATAAACATCTAGGGAATTGCAGTATCACAGCCCCATATGAAGAAATTAATAACATAAAATAGCTGAGGGATTGTGTAATACGTAGTAGTTGTTTCATTAATAATTATATACAGAACAGACTGGTTCTCTTTTGAGGTGCCATAGCATTGTACATGCCAATTTTTAACTTGCATTTCTCACAGTCTGTTTTCAGATGATGTCGGCTCATGTAGCACCATGAAATTCCAGCCAGTTTCGCAAACAGCAGTAACAAAAAATACTGTTTTTGAGGTGCCATAGCATTGTACATGCCAATTTTTAACTTGCATTTTATCTTGCATTTTAATTCTTGCATTATTCATAGCTCCAAAAGGGACAAAGAAACAACATAAAATTCAATATTCTTACCCAGCCCTATTCAGAGGCAGTGCCACATTTATTTCATCTATGAGGATTCCACTTGGGTGATGTGATAAACAAGCTCTTGGCTGCATCTGGACCTCTCAGCTGAATCTGGACCTTTTATATTTACTTTACTGTCTAAATTTGCAAAACTTTGTATACCATTCATGTTTTGGAGAGGCTAAAGTCAGAACACACAAAACTGCTAAATATCATTCAGACAGAAAGCTGAGATGATTGGAAAGTGATAAATATTTGCTGAACCCAGCAGTATCTATCAGAAGTAATAATGTTGGTGTAGTGTGAAGGGTTTGAGTGTGTTAAATTCTTTCTGGCAGAATATGCAGCTTTGCTCCCTTGAGGCAAATTCATGTAGCCGTTCAAAGCTATAACTGGATTTATCGTAATCATCCTTTTCATGTTGCATTTCCCAATAAACATCTAGGGAATTGCAGTATCACAGCTCCATATGAAGAAATTAATAACATAAAATAGCTGAGGGATTGTGTAATACGTAGTAGTTGTTTCATTAATAATTATATACAGAACAGACTGGTTCTCTTTTGAGGTGCCATAGCATTGTACATGCCAATTTTTAACTTGCATTTCTCACAGTCTGTTTTCAGATGATGTCGGCTCATGTAGCACCATGAAATTCCAGCCAGTTTCGCAAACAGCAGTAACAAAAAATACTGTTTAAATAAATAAATAAATAAATACA
This sequence comes from Sinocyclocheilus anshuiensis, assembly GCF_001515605.1. NCBI lineage: Eukaryota > Metazoa > Chordata > Actinopteri > Cypriniformes > Cyprinidae > Sinocyclocheilus > Sinocyclocheilus anshuiensis. The sequence continues at coordinate 129,153 of NW_015558610.1, read as the reverse complement.
TACATACATACATACATACATACATACATAAATAAATGCAAACTTGTGAAAACTATTGAAAAATCACATTGGGAAAAAAATAATAAAAAAAAATGAATGAATGAATGAATGAATGAATAAATAAATAAATGGATTCCTCATCTGATGTGAGTTTAAAATTAAACACGTTTTGGCTCAAAACTAAAGCTTAATTTATACTGTACTGCATATAAATATGACATTTTGTTTGGTGACAGTAGCAATGAAGGCTCAAAATAAGAGCTACTCAACAGTACCACGTCTCTTTTAACACATTTCTCAGGCTGGTACTTGGAAAAGACTCCTTTGGCAGCTGGAAATAGGAGGTTGGCAAGGCACTGTAACAATGAAACCTTGTAATGGCTGCCTGGATTGTCTGGGTAAAATAGCCAGCTTGGGCACTGAGAGATAGAGAAGAATGGCACCAGCAATTTAGAAACCATCCGTTTAGTTTGACAAAACCGTCATTTGACTAAACACATAAATTCTTTTCAGATTTCTTTTAGTTCTTATAAATACTGCATGATGTTAAAACATGACCCAGTCACAAGTGAATGGTGAATGTTCTCGAATTCAAAATGAAAGTTCTTGGTGACCAGTGCTGACTTGGATCCTTTAGACAGGAGCTGGCAGTGGGCGCTAATGGTTTACAGAGGCTGAGTGCTTGCACGGAGGAGCAGCTGTAATTTCCATGGTGATGTTGTCCAAGCCCAGGCAAGGATGTGTCCTATGGTCCCACGCTGGCGCATTGGGATCAATTACAAAGACCCCAACACCCACAGTGGCAATGCCTTGTCATGTGTCATCCACGACCTCCACGTGTTTTTAGCACCCTCAGTCGATTCACTTTCTTTTTCACTTCGTCAGAAAAATTTGAAAAGGCAGACATCTTCAAACACACTTCAGCGTTGTTAATGGAAATGTTAACCTCAGATAATTAAGTAATTGAAAAGCTGTTATGTATTTTCCCTTATGTTGTTCCTTACACGTATGCTGTCTTTTCATGGAACACAAAAGCAGAAATTATATAAATTAACATTATAAATTAACATATCTGTATAAATTAACATATCCCTGACAACAAAAGTTCATGGTTACCACTTTCTTAGTAGCTCCAAAAGGGACAAAGAAACAACATAAAAGAATAATGCAAGTAATCAGTTGTGCTGCCTATGTCGAAGGTTGGACATCAAACACAATGAGTGTCATTGGTTGTTGCATGTCATGGATTTGAAATACATGAGGCTGAGTAAATGACAGAATTTCACTTTTTGGTATGAATTATTCTTTTAACTTTCCGTTAACCAACAAATCTCACCAATCTCTGGAGGCAGCACTTAAAACCTAGGGACACCCCTACATTTTCAAAGCCCCGTTTACCCGAGGCATCACTGATGAGCAAACACTTTCTCTGTTTGCATGTGAAAGATTGCTGATTACTGCAATCAGTAGTTCTCTCTCGTCTTGAGCTCCACTGATACTACAGATTCAAGGACCCTTTTGTTAAATACCACCCAATCAACCTAATAGCTAATAGAATAGTTGGTTAAGCTGTTGATTAACTCGTTTGAAGTAACGGTGCTTCATATAACATTATCGGTAACACTTTAGAATAGGGAACACTTATTCACTATTAACTACGACTTTTCCCTCAATAAATTCCTAATTTGCTGCTTATTAATAGTTAGTAAGGTAGTTGTTTAGTTTAGGTATTGGGTAGGATTAGGGATGTAGAATAAGGTCATGTAGAATAAGGCATTAATATGTGCTTAATTAGTACTAATAAATGGCTAATATTCTAGTAATATGCATGCTAATTAGCAACTAGTTAAGAGACCTTAAAATAAAGTGTTACCACATTATCCAAAGAAATGATAATGATAAATCCCCTGTGACGTTTGTACTGGCTACTGTATACAGGCCACCAGGGCACCATACAGACTTTATTAAAGAATTTGCTGACTTAATTTCCAGCGATATCGTCGATTTGGTTGCACAGATACTATTTATTTTTTTTTTTTTTAATGAAAACAGAACAAATAACAAACAGCTTTCGTCTATGTGACGCAGTGTTAATTTCGTTGACGAATAATTTTCGTCATAACTGTCGTCAACGACATTTTTTCACCGACGACAACGAGATGATAACGAACTAAAACTCTTTTTGAATGACAAAAACTATGACGTAAATCTATTGACATTTTCGTCAACGAATAAAAACGAGGCGAAAATGTTAGGGAGGGACGATTTGGGAAGAGATACATTCAGAACGAATCTGCTGCGTGGTTTGGAGATTAGATGCATACACATGAACCGGCGGGACATAAGCTAACATCCACTTGCTGCACGCCGTATAAAACGTTAAAATATGTCAATATGTGGGAGTAAGAGAAGAGTAGACATATGGATAAATCTGACGACGCAATAGAGAACTCAATTCGGTCCGGTTTTCTGAGCGCAGACACTGAAGCATACACACAGAAAGCGTGTCTCACAGCGTGCGAGTACTCTTTTGCGACCATGTTCTTGTTCTTTATGAGAAGTGGTTTAAATAAGTTTAACATAAAGGCATGTTGTGTGTCACTGCAGTTAAATCGGTAGATTTACTACTAAATCTTATTCTACTAAAATCTTATATTTAGTCAACTAAAACTAGACTAAAACTAAAAACAATTCAGATGACTAAAATATGACTAAAACTAAATGGCATTTTAGTCAAAAGACTATGACTAAAACTAAATAAAAATTTGCTGTCAAAATTAACACTGATCTGTATTGTTAAAAGCGCTATATAAATAAAGGTGACTTGACTTGACTTAAGAGCCCTCTTGCTCTGATGGTATAATCAGAGAATCAAGGAGTAGTGTGGTGTAACCTTACAAAAGAGCAAACATAATAAATTAACAGAATCCATAAGACAATCTGCATTTCTGAGAATCAGACTTTATGTTGGAAGTAAACACAAAATTAGAAACACGTTTTAATCATTTCATTTCAAAATACTGTATGTACACCTGATGTCTCTGAGACGAGAAATGTGCTCTACTAATGTAAACACAAGCACAACTGTTTAGAAATTGCATTAAACATACAGTCTTGTTGCAAACACATGTATAAAAGTTCACACAGTAATTTTTCCTCTTAAAAAAAACTACAATACCATGAGAAGCCGATTTTTTTTTTAATCTATGTAACTAGATTTTTAGAATCTTTAGAATCTATCCAAACAGTCAACTACTCAGCTATCTTGATATTTCATATATCTCATCTCTTTTAAAGGAGCACAGCGTCTGTGCTCAGATTCAGAAATAACCTGAAATGACTTGAAAACGTTAAATGGACTTTGACCCTACAAATTGTAGTGTCATTGTCTTTTTTTATTCTGTAATACTGTCGTTCACTCTTTCCCCTCCTTTGACTCGTTTCAATTGTTCTTCTGACTAAACTGTGTGAAATTTCATCAGATAAGGTAAGGTGATTTGGTCGCTCCATCAATGCCTGTCTAATGACGTTGAGCCACCCACCGGAGATGACTGACAATCTTCAAGAGACGACTATTGCTTGTTTAATTTGCTGTTGACAGAATGGTCACAATCGTATGAATCAGTAGAAAAGAATGAGCAAATCACAAACATGATAGCAGTAATGAGTGTTTATTCAAACAGGATGGGCCTACAGTGACTCTTGGGTTGATTAGTCATAATTCTTTTACTGAATAGCAGAAACTCATTTTAGCCCAGCCTACTGGATTATTATTATTTTTTTTAATTATCAGTTATTTTGTCCTTTGACAATGGCTGGTCAATTAAAATGATCAATCAAAAAAAACCCAAAAAAAACCCTGCACAACATGACTGCCAGACCACTATTTAAACATGTGTACCAGGGCACATCTCCAACATATTATGCAATGTAAACAAAAAATGACAAAAGACTCCTTCATCCTTACACTCACCTACCCTGCAGTCAATGAATGAGATAGGCTTGTTGGTGCATAGTTCAAGGTCACTTTCAAAAACACTCACACAATGTCTAATATCTACCCAAGATAACTAATACAGCCTATGCATTTAATTTTACAAATCTTAGAAAACTTGGTCCAGCAACATTCAATATTTTTAATATGACGGATTCATATGATATGTACTTTTTAAAGGGTTTCTCCACCCCAAAATGAAAATTCTGTCATTATTCATAGCAGAAACTCATTTTAGCCCAGCCTACTGGATTATTATTATTTTTTTTAATTATCAGTTATTTTGTCCTTTGACAATGGCTGGTCAATTAAAATGATCAATCAAAAAAAACCCAAAAAAAACCCTGCACAACATGACTGCCAGACCACTATTTAAACATGTGTACCAGGGCACATCTCCAACATATTATGCAATGTAAACAAAAAATGACAAAAGACTCCTTCATCCTTACACTCACCTACCCTGCAGTCAATGAATGAGATAGGCTTGTTGGTGCATAGTTCAAGGTCACTTTCAAAAACACTCACACAATGTCTAATATCTACCCAAGATAACTAATACAGCCTATGCATTTAATTTTACAAATCTTAGAAAACTTGGTCCAGCAACATTCAATATTTTTCATATGACGGATTCATATGATATGTACTTTTTAAAGGGTTTCTCCACCCCAAAATGAAAATTTTGTCATTGTTCACTTACCCCCATGTCGTTCCAAACCCGTAAAAGCTTTGTTCGTCTTCGGAACACAATTTAAGATATTTTGGATGAAAACCGGGAGGCTTGTGACTGTCCCATTGACTGCCAAGTAAATTACACAGTCAAGGCCCAGAAAAGTATGAAAACTACACAGAGCCGTTGTTCACCGACAAGCTGCGCAAAACATGTGCAAAATATGATCGTGGTTTTGCGCAGCTTGTCGGTGAACAACGGCTCTGTGTAGTTAATACTGCTCCATGTGAAAGCCCGCAGGTGATGGAGATTTACCGCTGATTAAAGAACCGACTTTACTGACAACGGCTCTGTGTAGTTAATGCTGCTCAATGTGAAAGCCCGCAGGTGATGGAGATTTACCGCTGATTAAAGAACCGACTTTACTGACAAGATGCACGTTAAATATCGCATGCGATTTATCATGCAGCCCTACAAAATAGTCCATCTGAATATTTTTGTACGCAAAGAAAACAAAAATAACGACTTTATTCAACAATTCATCTCCTCCGCGTCACCGTAGCGCCATTTAGGAGAGTGTCCACTGAACGTAAACTGCGTATACGGTTCTACTTGTCTGTGTCAGCCGCACTACACGGATACGTTTTCTACGTTTATTTACACTTTGATTTGAACGAAAACAGCATATCCGTGTGGTGTGGCTGACACAGAACAGCATATGCAGTTTACGTTCAGTGGATACCCTCCAAAATGACGCTACGGTGACGCGGAGGAGACAAATTGTTGAATAAAGTCATTATTTTTGTTTTGTTTGCATACAAAAAGTATTCTCGTTGTTTCATGAAATTCAGATTGAACCACTGATGGCAGATGGACTATTTTACCAATGTCTTTCATACTTTTCTGGGCCTTGACAGTGTTATTTACTTGGCAGTCAATGGGACAGTCACAAGCCTCCCGGTTTTCATCCAAAATATCTTAAATTGTGTTTCTCTGACAACTTTGTGAGATGCTTTAAAAATATTTGTGCTTCCTGAGAAGAGCTTAATTTAATAATAGATTTTGTAAAACAACAACAAAAAACAAACTAGCAAACAAAAAAGGTTAGATCTAAATAAAAGCGTACACTCTTTTTATTATTCAGAAAATAGTAATAATAATGGAGTAAAACATAATACATTTAGTCAAAGACAATCATAGGAACCAAAAAATAAAAAAATAAAAAAATAAATAAAAATAAGCCTTATATAACAAATACACACAAACAAAATACTTTAATAGTTGATGACAGCAGACAGGAGCTGAAGTGTTGTGTGCCCACCTTTTCATTTCCTCCTATTTCTCCTATGTCTCGTCTACATACCTGCCGTGATCACCCATCTGTTCACATAATTAGCCCTAAGCATGATCTAATTGCCATTGATAAACACACCCTCTCATTGAGAGAAGTCAGGTTAGAACTGCTATGTGTGTCCTATGATAGAGTCTGAAGAGCTCTTTAGTTATTTGAACAAGTGAAGTTAATGTCAAATAAGCCAACATTTGCTGCCCATCTTACTTCTGTAATGTGACTAGTGTTGGAGTTATGAGACATCCCAGTAAATATTTTGAAACCGTTCACTTAATTTCTCCATTCTCTTAATCTATTAAAGGGGTCATGAACTGAGAAACCAAACTCCCCTTGATCTAATGGGAAGCTATATTGAAAATATAAATACAGCTATATTGAAGCCAGTCTGCCAAAACAAAATGTTATGGAAAGTGCCACTCTATGATGTAATAGTGTGGCTAAACATCGCCTCCGCAGAAGAAGATCAAGATGCCTGATTCTACATCGCTGCCTGTTTAGCCCCGCCTACCGATTTGCATGTGTAGTGTAAATAACGAGAGAGGCGAATGCAGGTCTACACAGAAAATGATAAAGATGGCTCCAAAGACAACAAGACGCTGTACAGTGCCAAATTGTGGAAAAACAGTCTTTGTATTGCTTTCCTTCAGATCCTAACATTATTTTTAATGAAGTTCCAGACTGCGTCAGTAAGAACTTAGTCCTTTGTTCACTTCATTTTACCACGGATTCCGTTACAAACAAGGCAAATTAAATGTGGGATTTTCAGAAAGTTTGAAAATAAAAGATGATCCTGTGCCGACTATACTGAATCCGACGGTAATGTCGCACCACACAAGTGTGAGTAACTGCTTTTATTGTGTTATCACTATTGCTTTGTCTGTTATTACAGATCGTTTGATATGCACTGAGTATTTATATATTTTTAATGTAAATCAAAGCAGCATCCATCTATGAAGGCTGTCAAACATACACAACTGTTAGCCAATCATAGAAGTGGGCGTTTTCTTCTGAGTCAACAATTTGCCATGCCTATTCAAACTGAGATTTTTGATGAGTTGGGTTAAAAACAGGACACGAAATAGCCTATTACTTATAAAAAATGTTTTTTTTTTTGTCACGATCTCGGTGGGGTCTGCTTCAAGCTGACTATTTGCTGGCGGATTTGCTATCTGGCTGATTTATTGACTGAGCATTTTTTGTTATCACCGTTTTCAATAAACTTTGAATTTTTTGTTTCACCTGCTGTTGGGTCCCGGTCGCGTTTCTGACTTTTTTTTTTTTTTTTTTGGATGTAAACATTTTGACAACATTAAGGGGACCTCGGAGAACTTCGAAGAGATTGAATAAAATGCACATCACAATATTAAAGAAAAGAAATGTCACTACTTATATTTCAGTGCGACTTTAATAAAGTAGCCTTTGAAAGGATGCTAACCAATGCTAGTATGAAATGGTTGCATTTTATTTACAGTACATGCACTTATGGTGTACTTCGTGTACTTACCTAAGAAAGTATTGCATATAGGGTAACTACCTAGTTGTTACCCATTTATTTTAATTACTATAGTAAATAAATACGTACATGCAGAACAGAACTGTAAAAAAAGTGCTACCTATAAGATTATTTAAAATCATAAAATAATTTAATCCTTATTGAAGACAGACCAAATACTATAATCCTCTAGTCCTCTATGTATACATATTACATGAAATCAGAACTGATGCTATAAATATATATATGCCCTAATGAACTCATGGTGTTCATTTGGGCACATATATTCATGGTGCTATTAAGTACAAATGGTAAGCATTAAAAAAAATATATATATTTACATAATGAGTTTATAACCTTTCATAAAAATATAATATGCACCACTTCTCAAGAGACTTTCCGTTATCACTGACTTCTACTGTGAAATGAAGAGCTCATTTTTCACAATCTAATCAATTCCCAATGGTTAACATCCAGACCTACACCATTTTTTTTTTCTTATTGAATATCCCCGTTTCACTCTAAAATATTGTATGTGACATTACAGAATTGAAAAGAGCTAACAGTTGGGCTGTCCTCGACTAAAGATTTTTCTGGTCGACTAGTAGTCGTTTATTTGAAGCATTAGTTGACTAATCGCATATTTATTAATAAACCATTTAAATCATTATAATAAGCCTTTAATTGCCTTCATAGCATAATAAGCGCTCAAGCACACGCATAAAGCTTGTCACAGTGTTATGAATGTGTCAGGGACGAACAGTAAGGAGGCTGCATTAACATTTAAAAAATGTATTAATACACTAGTGCATTCTTTGGTTTTAGATTAAGTGATGAAGTCGGTGACACTGACTCGTCATCTCCGCAGTAGTGATGCGCCTGTATGCATGTTTCATACGGATTACATAATCTGAGAATTTGTTTTCCATTTGAATTGGTTAATTTGAAAGTAGACATTTCGCTCTTTATAGATATTTTTTTTTCATATACACAGAGTTTTGCAGTTTCGCGCTCAAGTTCACAGAGACTGAGACGGAAAGCGCATCCTGTTTGCTTTCATTATTTTACAAAAGCGCCATGTTTTGTTGTTATTGTGAGTGCACACAAATAAACGTAGAGTATTTACAGATTCGAAAGGTGTATTACTCGTATCTGTATGAGCAAAAAAATATGGAGTATTTTAAGAACAAGTGAGCGCACTGGCGCCTCAATCTGTCCTGCAGTGAGCACTACTTTTCAGCTTCCACACTCTGCACAGATACTTCAATAGCGCACATTTTTCTAGGTTAACATTAGATTGAGTGGCCGTGTAAAGTTGCTAATACTTACATACTTCAGATGATAAGCCAAGTTTGAGGTCGATAAATGATAGGCAAGCGTTTGTATGTACAGCACTGTATTACCCAGTGGTGTACTGGTGCCTGGAGAAGTGGGTATACTCTTAATTTATGCCCCAATTTTTTTTAAAGCGACGCAGCAAAAGATGAACACCCTGTATTATAAACAGTGACCTGTAAAACTAGTCTTGTATATTTAGTTCACCCCAAAATGGGCCAGTAGTATTCGCATATTGTCTCTTAACTTCTGCTGCTTGACTTCACGGAGTAAAGATCATTATGAAATGCAGCAATTAACATTTTGTCAGAACCTGTACTAAATTAAATGCTATTTTGTTTAGTTGTCTGTTCGTAGGAGAATAATGATCTCTATTTGTTTTTTAAAAATCATGACAATCAATGTATCCAGAATTTATCCCCCATCCCCACCACCTTTTTAATATAAATAAGCACCAGTCAAGCTGCGATATCAAACAGGACCACAGGGAGACGCCAACAGACCACTAAACCTGCTGTCTTGACCTTACTGTACATGCTACTATACGGATCCATTTAGAATAACTAGACCAGCACATAATCTAAAACACCTTCAGTCACCATTAGGGTTGGGAATCGAAAGGAATTGTATTCTTTGTGTCAAATTAAAATTTCGATTTCGCCTATCGATTCCTATGCGCTTTTTTTTTAATCTCTTAATCTGTGAGGACCGGACCTAGCCATCTGCCAGGGCCTTACTCGCTAATCTAAGCGCTCCCAAAGTTTGGCTACATTTGCGATTCGTTAAATATCGCGAACACGATTCAAACACCAACGTGATTCTATTCCTAAATTACGATTCGTCTGTTTCATTCTTCAACCTTTGACGTATGCGATCGATGTTGTGATCACTTGGTTCGTCCGTGCAGCCTACGATCACACCAGTGTGATTTGAACATTTAAATTTGCGTTCGCGCTGCCATTGACCTAAAGAGAGCAGCTGTCATCTGTCATGAATGAAACAGCTTTACAGTCTTTTCAGCTACACAGTATTATTATTTCTGTTACAAACATTCAAATCACAGAAGTACTGGGATAAAAGTTTATAGTTCAGATATAAACTGTGTGTACGATGTGTATGGTAGTGATTAAAATAGAGTAAATCACCTTTTAAAAGTAATTTGATACTTCAAATGAAGATTTATCAATTACATTGTTACGCCAGTAGGTGGCGAAAAGGGGCTGTTAAAATGTATTTGTTTTTGAATCATACAAGAGATTAATTCATCCAGTAATCTTGAGTGAGTCATTTAATCATTAATTCATAAATTACATGTGATTTTGTTTAGTTGACTAATGTTTTTTCTTCAGAATCATGAGAGAACCACAACTTCCATTGGGAAAAAATACTCGATTTATCCAGAATCATGCAGTTCTATTTTGCACACGAACAGCTCTTAAAGAGTCCAGTTTTTATGTAGCCTGTTGATTTTTGTTCATGGTATTCAGCTCCAATAAATGGTTTGCAAAAAAGAGA
>NW_015558610.1:111729-113349 GCF_001515605.1 Sinocyclocheilus anshuiensis | reverse complement strand
TGCACCAAGAGCTTGTAACACTCCAAAGAGAAAGGAAAAATTTAAATCGCATCATATGACCCCTTTAAATTTGCGTTTGCGCTGTCGCTGACCTAAAGAGAGCAGCTGTCTGTCATGAATGAAACGGCTTCAGTCTTTTCAACCACACAGTATCATTATTTCGCTGTTACAAACATTCAAATCACAAAAGGACTGGGATAAAAGTTTATAGTTCAGATATAAACTGTGTGTACGATGTGTATGGTAGTGATTAAAATAGAGTAAATCACCTTTTAAAAGTAATTTGATACTTCAAATGAAGATTTATCAATTACATTGTTACGCCAGTAGGTGGCGAAAAGGGGCTGTTAAAATGTATTTGTTTTTGAATCATACAAGAGATTAATTCATCCAGTAATCTTGAGTGAGTCATTTAATCATTAATTCATAAATTACATGTGATTTTGTTTAGTTGACTAATGTTTTTTCTTCAGAATCATGAGAGAACCACAACTTCCATTGGGAAAAAATACTCGATTTATCCAGAATCATGCAGTTCTATTTTGCACACGAACAGCTCTTAAAGAGTCCAGTTTTTATGTAGCCTGTTGATTTTTGTTCATGGTATTCAGCTCCAATAAATGGTTTGCAAAAAAGAGAAACATGATAAATGTTTGATATCATTATTTAATCGCATTGGAATCGAAAAGAATCGGAATCGATAAGCGGAATCAGAATCGGAATTGATAAAATTCAAACGATACCCAACTCTAGTCACCATCCAGTATAACACTCATGCTTTTAAACCAAATACACGCTGAAAATAATAAGCATAATCTAAAACACCTTCAGTCACCATCCAGTATAACACTCGTGCTTTTAAACCAAATACACGCTGAAAATAATAATTTACTGACATCTGGACTCGACTCTCCACAATCTCTGATGAAATCGGTTGGGTTTTCTCTGTATTAGAGCTGTTTTGAATTTACTGTTTGAACGCATTCGTTTACTGGATCCTTGGACTGAAAAGTTTACAGGAGTTTACCGGTTTTTAAGCTATTGTTTTCGTTGTAATGTACTGATTCAAATTAGTAATCAATAATTAACTATTATTTTACCACTCTGCGCTCCTCCCCTGACATGCTGTCACGCATAAACAGGCAGCATCTCTGTCACTGTGGCAATCAGCATCCTCTCTGACTGTGGTCGGGGATGGAGCGGGCACAATCATCAAACATATTTCAAAGGAAGCCGGCGCCACGGTCCTGACCGCTGTCTTTACTGAGTGTTTTTAGGGAATATTTGTATTATTATAAAAAAATGTTATACATGCAATTGGATTAGCTATTCATGTGGTGGACTGTCATGATTTTGCCTAATGACACTAATGAATGATGCGCATCAGAGGGGATTTAGAAGTGGGTATTCGCAAAGCCGACTGATAAAGAAGTGGGTATACGCCATATACCTGCGTATACCCTACACTACACCACTGGTATTACCATAGACCAGCATTTCTGTCCTTCACGGACTGCTTGACTTTGCAAGTGGATTTTTTTTTTTTCCTGCAACTAATGGCGCTTTTCCACTGCATGGTACGGCACGGTACGGCTCGGTACGGTTCACTTTTGGGGGGGT
>NW_015558610.1:108221-111590 GCF_001515605.1 Sinocyclocheilus anshuiensis | reverse complement strand
GTACGGTTCACTTTTGGGGGGGTTTCCACTGGGTACAGTACCTGGTACTTTTTTTAGTACCACCGCTTTTCCACTGTATGGTACGGCTCGGTACGGTTCACTTTTTGGGGGGTTTTCCACTGGGTACAGTACCTGGTACCTGGTACTTTTTTTAGTACCACTTCGGTTGGGGTTCCAAGTGGACCGTACCGTTACCAAAACATGACGTGTAAACTCTGCTGATCACGGATTGGCCGGAGAGAATCGTCACTACCTGCGTCACTGAACTTGCGACACAAACACAAAAGAACTGCTAGATTTAAATCAGCACAGCCAGCGAAGGATCGAACGCAACTGTTTTGAACGAGCGCACCTTTTTTTTAACAACCAAAACGTTTTGTTGTCTGTTGCGGAAGTACAGACATTCCTCTCGTTGATAGCAGAGGAGCGGATCCAGCGAGAGCTTGATGGGGCGACACGGAATGAAAACGTTTTTTTTTAGGAGTCGTGGTAGTAGAGGCGGCGCAACTATAACGACATATGAATAATCCTGTCCACTCTAAAGCGGTACTGAACTGCAGTGGAAACGCGAACCGTGCCGAGCCGAACCGTGCCGTGCCGTACTGAGCCGTACCGAGCCGAGTCGTACCACGCAGTGGAAAAGCGCCATAAGCAACTAATAAAATCGACTATTGGGGGCAGCCCTAGTAAACAGAGTGACATTTGACAGTGATTATGAGAATAAGTAAGTCTCACCGTTGTAGTTTTCACTCTGCCACTGGGCTGTGTACAAGTCCAGCCTGATTTGTTTACTAACAGGTCACAGCCTTCATCCTCTAGACAGGGCACCATGTCACACCACTGCCTGGTCTTCACGATACGAGCTGTGGATCAAGACCAGAGAAAAGGTTAAGATAATATGATCCTGAAGGCAAGTAGAAACACAGAAAACACACACACACACACACACACAATGCACCCCCCAAAATATTTGTACACTTAACAATGTATGAATGTGTTTGCATTAGATGACAAAATGTCAAACCAATTGGAATTTTTTTAAATACAGACAGCACAAGCACTCTTCTCAATAAAACATATTTCACAAAATAAAGTTTGTTAGTTTGGAAATGATAATAAACAATATATACTGTTCATATTTAAGACAAAAGTATAGTGACACTTTCTGCTTGATAGACAAACACGTCCATAATTAATGTGATGAACTAACTAATTGCTAACTGACATCACACATCGACTAAAAATCACCTGCTGGTAATCATACTACACCAAATACAATGGCACTATAGCTGAACCTTTTTAGAATGAATGCACTACTTTCTAGTGATACCATTTATAGTGAGTTAGCTACAAGCATGTGTCAGAAGATTTCACTTTTCACCCCATCAGAGCTGTCCCCGCCTGTCGAGTATAAAAGAGGTTACTGTAACACACTGAACTAGTGTTGTGTATGACATGACATGACGTCTCCTCTACTCTTAGGAGAAAGACATCACCCTGTTGAAGCGTTTTACATAAGCGCGAGATAGTAAAAATAGTTCAGCATTCGAATTAGATTAAAAATTAAAGAAAAAAATAAAGAGATTAAAGGTTTGTCACAGATTTCTCACGTAGATGTATGTTCATTATGGATGACTACTTTTATGTAAAAGTAGGCCACTTTAACATACCTGCATTAGCATTAGTCCCTTGGGAGAGACAGTGACAGTTTCTATATATACTAAATGACATTACATTTCTTTAGAAACTTATATTTCAAACTTTACATGATCTTAAAAATGTGTCATGTAAGTGCAATATATTAAAACACGTGCAACAGGTTTACATTGTAACGTTACATAACTGTTACAATGACCATGTCTCATTTATTTTAGATCCCACAATAAGCAAAAACCTGTAAGGTTACAGTTTTAGAAAAGAAGAAAAAAAGTATGTTATGCAATACCAATATAATTATAGTTGAACATGAATAGTCATGTCTGATATTTTGTCTCCTGTAATAATGAATACATTTTTAACAATATATTAGTTATATAATAATTATATATGATGCAAATTAAGAGATACTTTCTTTCTTTTAGTATTAGTAAAATATTAGTGAACGTGGAAATCTCGACCTTCTCTCATTATAGTTATGTTTGTTTGCATGCATGCAGTGTCAAAGTTGGAAGATTATTCAGTTAAGTTGTTGTCCTGTATACCTTTTTATTGCCAGTATATTATGACTTATATCATATACAAACAAAATGTAATTGCCCACACTGCAGATACCAGCACAAGTTATCTTCATACATTACGACACAACATGCCAGCTCTATTTCTTGACAGAATAAATCAAACATGTCAAAGAAGTATATTACAATGTCTATTTTTCTGCAGTGTTTTACTATGTTTATTCTTATATGACTGCTGATGTAATGCATCTCTGAGAGCAATATTTAGAGGCATAAAGAGAATTAGATTAATCAGGGCACAGGATAATTACCTGCTGATTTGCTTTTTTTTTTTTTTGCTTTTTTACCTCTGATGAGTCTTTTGTGAATTTCAGATGCCACAAGGAGACAAAAGGGGGTGCAATCAGGCCTAATTGTAGGTGTGATGGAGGAATACAGTGCAACTGTAATCAAGACAGCTGAGTGGCATTAAGACGTTTGCTTCGGTGTCACTCAAATCTTTCTATGGATAGGGTAATTATCCTTTTACATTTACATTTACATTTACATTTAGTCATTTAGAGGTCAGTAGGATTTTGTGATTTGCGCCATACTCTTTCTGCAGCTCTGAGCTTAGAACGATACTCACAGAGAACATCAGGTAGCCAAGGGGCAGAATAGGTGGTACGAGCTGGCCTGGAAGACAAGGGTGAGACAGTGTCTAAACAAGACGTAAGAGTGGAGCAGAAAGTATCAGTAGCACAGTTAACATCAAGAGATGATAACAGTTCAGGAGAAGCAAGCAAAGATGAAACATAGCAGATAGCTGGGAGGGTGAGAGAGAGCGTAGGTTACGTCGAAAAGTGACATGTGTAGGGGTATGTGTTGTGTCAGGAACCATGCTGAGGTTAAAGAGTGAGGAGGAAGTGATCCGAGGTGTGCAGTGGAGTAACGAGCACATGATCAGTGGAGCAGTGTCGTGTGTAAATAAGGTCCAGTTGGTTGCCTGATTTGTGAGTAGCCGTAGTTAATACTCTCTTGAGATCAAAAGAAGCAAGCAGAGTGTGGAAGTCTGCAGCCTGAGGTTTATCTAGGTGGATGTTGAAGTCTCCAAGCATAACTAGGGGAGTACCATCCTCAGGAAAGTTTGAGAGCAGCACATCTAATTCTTCCACGAAGTTACCTAGTGGTCCTGGGGGTTGATAAACAACTATAA
>NW_015558610.1:97291-108176 GCF_001515605.1 Sinocyclocheilus anshuiensis | reverse complement strand
GAAAACAGAAGGGGAACAAGTAGTAGGAAAGAGAATGATTCAGAAGCGATACTTATGTGCCTTGCCGGTGTCTCTGCTCGGTGGAGTCGAACGGTAGAGTCGATGGTCTTTACACTCTTCGGTCTTCACACGAGGGCTGCCGCGACCGCTGCCACGGTATACTAAGCTTTTTATATTCATCTAACAAATTCAAATTGATTTCAGCTGGACACACTTTCCTGTTTATCACAACAAATGGCCAAGCAAAGCGCACAACACTGACAAGGTACGCGATACAGTACGAGACCAAACGCGATTTCAGCACGTCTCCACAGTAAACAAAACAAGCGTTTCCTAGCAACGACAAC
Organism: Sinocyclocheilus anshuiensis; assembly: GCF_001515605.1. Taxonomy (NCBI): domain Eukaryota; kingdom Metazoa; phylum Chordata; class Actinopteri; order Cypriniformes; family Cyprinidae; genus Sinocyclocheilus; species Sinocyclocheilus anshuiensis. The sequence continues at coordinate 107,829 of NW_015558610.1, read as the reverse complement.
TGCGCTAAACACTGAGACAAGAAATAAATACACTTACAAGCTGCTTTTAATTTCTGCTGATTGACTGCTTCTCACAAAGAGTATTTCTTTACACTGTTTTGCTGGCACTTGAACACACTTTCCTGTTTATCACAACAAATGGCCAAGCAAAGCGCACAACACTGACAAGGTACGCGATACAGTACGAGACCAAACGCGATTTCAGCACGTCTCCACAGTAAACAAAACAAGCGTTTCCTAGCAACGACAACTGCGCTAAACACTATTTTACACATCTGCATTAGCATACATTACAACTACTGTAACAACCACGCAGTACATTAGACTAACTAGAATCTAAACATTCAACAAAAAGCAAATGGCAAGTGTCATAGGCAATAAACATTCAATGATTAAAAAATGTAGCACAAAGCAAAAATTTTAATTTGTGGAGTCTGTCCAGGTGCATGAGCCAGCATCAGCATCCTTCGTCGATGGCATATCAGTGGAGTTTGTTGGCATGAAATTAAGCCCCACCCACACCCCAATCACAGAGGTGTGTACAAGAAGCTGGGTCTCAAAATAATTATTTATTAGATGGATGATATAATGTTTCCTGGTCTACCATCTCTACTGGTCCCATCCAGTTCCAAGTAATTTTCCTTGTCTGTTTCAGTCTAGTTCCAAATCATCTTCCTCTTTGTTGGTTCAGACAAGTTCCATATCATCTTTGTCGTTGCTGGTTAAGCCATGTTCCAAGATATTTTTGTTACTGCCATTTAAGCCCAGTCCCAAGTCATTTTCCTCACCATTGAGTCAAACTAGCACCAAGTTTCCTCTCATTCTCCAAGTTGCCTTCATCACTGTTGGCTCTGCGCTTCAAGTCTCATTCGTCGAGGACATTCCCCCTGTCCCTGTCCCACTTCCCCAGCCTAAGTCCTCTCCAACTCAACCTCCAAGCCCTGAACTCCACCTCGGCTCTCCATCTCATCAGTTCCACCTTGGCTTAACACTCCCTCAGCTGCACCATGGTCTGTCATCCCTCAGGCTCCATCTTTATCAACCATTGCTCTGGCTCCACCTTGGACTTCTGAGTCTTCAGCTGCACTTTGACCATCCACCCCTCTGGCTGCGTGCCTGTGGATCCACCTTGGCCTACCAGGCCTTCTATGTCACCCTGAGTCTACGTCTCCTCGACTCTGCCTGGGTTTCCACTTTGCAGTTACTCTACTGGCTCGAACCTGGCTCCTCCGTTCTTTGGTTCCGCCATGAGCCTTTGTCCTAATGGCCATGCTTGTGGTCACTCCTTGGCTGGCTTCTCCCACCATCATCTCCTCCCTCTTTGGTGTCTCCCTCTTCTGGCTCCTCCACCTCCAACATCCTGCCGCTCCCCCCTCCTGCTTTGGGTGCTTGGGGGAGAGGGAGGTGTGAAGTGTGTTTTTGTCATTCTAGGTGTCTATTAAAACTATCTATCTTTCATTCTGTGTCATGCATCAGTCTTTGGATCTAAACTACACAGCAACCTGTGACAATAGGTCAATGATAACAAGTATACTACTCATTGAAAATACAGAGTTCTGGCATGAAACTCTAGATTGTGCAGTTTGATAGGTCTAACTCAATCTGACCTAATGACATCATTATCGCATGGCACAGCTGATTGGTTCTCTTTGCAGCTTGCTTCAGAAACCCTCCACCTTCCCCAGCTCCACCTGTATAGATCTGCTATGATGTATTCATGTATGCTGGGGGTTATTTCATGTATGTTATATTTGCAGCAGCAATATTTCTTACATGCTCACAGCAGCATGTTGTGGACGATTGGCAGTAGCAAGTCTCGGTACTTGCTCTGCCGCAGCAGCAGCAGAGTAGCAGATCTATTCCACCAAGACCATTACCATGCCAATCCCTCCGAGAGTTGTCATTACAGAACTTTATTTCAATTAAGTGTCACTTACTATAATTTTAAAAGACAGGCAGTATATTGTGTATTCTGCACAGTATTTAGTAAGTAGTATTCCATCTCGAACATAGCCAGAACCTTAACTTGCATACAACTTTATTAAATACAAAATAAATGTTTTAATTTTCTGAGATGAAAACTACAAACCACATTTTACATTGAAAATGCAAAGTTATCACTTCACATGACAGCAATGTTACATACTACCATCTGGAATGCTTAATTGCTGCATAATGTTTTTTTTTTTTTTTTTATAGCAATCATATATTAAGTATATATTATGCACTATGCAGTATCTGAACAAAATCTCTGTTCTTGGATGTCAGTGCCTTAATTACAACATTACCTGGCCGGGAAACTCCTGCAGAATTTATAATGGAGCACAGTGTGATCATTTTAATATGGTAATATGCCCTCCTAGGCAGTCTGATTCAGTGTTAGCACCGATTATTAATCCAGTTGTACATAAAAGGAAAGGACGCCTGCTAAAACCCACCCAGACTGAAATGAAATTTTAAGAAACAGGGTGCATGTAATCACAGTGCCCATAATCTGATGTTATACATCACTGACAAGCTAGTCTTGCCAGTTAATTTGAGCTACTGCAACATTTTAATCAATTTCATCCAGGGTCACAACTTCCACAAGGGGCCGTTCAAACTTCCAGACACTTTCCACTACTGCGTAGTCACTCTCCAGGTGTGAGTGGAAGGATTCAAGGACAACTCTACATTATAAAATAAAAACAACCTGGATGTAATCTGCCTCTGGGATGGGGCTAGATGCACAGTTCATCTGGAGGCGATAAGAGAAGGTATAACATCATTACACCCACACTGGGACACTCATCTTGTTGAAATGCTTTATCACTCTCACGTCAACAGCCAGGAACCCTGGGTAATAAATCTTACCTAATGCTGTAGAAAAGCAAGGTCTGGCAGGAGAGAGCAGAAATACAGGAGGGCAAGAGCTTAGCCAGATCTGATAGTAGCTATGCATTTTAAAATGTGTAGAATCTAGGTATAGCCATCTGATGTAACGGTAGTAAAAAAAAAAAAATGTATCAGATGTATCATCTGAAAGGACTGATAATTATGAATTTGATTCATGATATGATGCTGTAACACATAAGAACAAGCACACATGGAATCTCTACAGTTCTGTTGTTCTAATTGAACACTGACAACAATGAGAATAAAAGATATCTGGTTCTGTTTTGATCTGACTTTCTCTTTTTTTTTTCTGTGGGAACTTTACTAGAATATTTAGGAATACTGTCACATAATGTATTGTGTATTGATACAGTCTATAGGTCCTTTTAAATTACATTTATGCTAAATTAAATCACAAAATATATATGCTGTAATATGGCACTTTTGAGCACTTAATTCACAACATAATTTCTGGTTAATAAAGTTATTATTAACAGCTTATTTGACCCTGAATTAGATTTATAGTTTTATTCAAAGACACAGTGCCTCCATACTCCAGTGGTCTGGTCCAGTCTTGGGTCCCTCAGTCTTGCTCTGGTGACAGGCATGTGCATGTTCTTCATGTCCCTGGCCGGGTGCCCATCCTCTCTGCTCTCACACATTAAAATTCGCAGCAGCACTGATGCGCAGTAATGACAGCTCAAAGACCCTTTTAAGCAAATTTAGTGTGTCTTCATTTTTGCACAGGCGTTTCCAACATGGCATGCCATTGTCAGTTCACTATCCTCTCCTTGTGTGTTATTGCTTTTTTTCTCTCTCTCTTTCTCTTAATCTGTTTTACCCTGTCCAAACCATAGGGTCAGGTTTATACTGGTTAGAACAGCATAGTTTGATTGTATGTACAACATTTGGATGCAAAGATCATCCTTCTCCACTCACATCATGAGGCTAATTTTGTAAGGCTAATGTGTGTCAATGCAGAAATAAAGAAACCAGGTGCTAAGAGGACCATGTTAACCAGTCAAACCCTTGGTCACTAATCCAATCATGCCACAAATTGTTCAATACCTCTAAAATCTATCATCTTGTGACCGCTTTTAACAATACAATCAGTTTATCATATATAAAACTGCTTCACTACATATTTTTCTTGTTGCATATTCTTTTCACTCACAAAAGGAAAATGTTACATTACAAAATAAAAACAGGTTACCAAAAAAGTCAAAGAGCCCACCACCCAATCTATGATATTCTCTAGTTAACTAAATTCTTTAGTTGTGGTGCAGGTACCTGCTTCAGTCTAAGTCTATGGCATTCATTTGCTTATTTTATTGTCTGGCAGGTAACAATCTTAAGTCTGATTGTATAGAAAAGTAATGAGCAATTTTATGAATCCTTGCATTAGCAAACACCAGTAATTAAAAGGAGATGAGTAATTTTGTTTTGGATTTTGTCTTAAAATTGGACTGTACAATTTGGGTTGGATACAGAGCCTCGGATTCCTACTCGATTTAATATATATTTTTAATTGAATATATTTTGAAGAATGCTGGTAGTCAAACTGTTTCGTTGTCATAATTATTCCATCCTTCCTATCCGATGCTAAATAATATTCAAAAAAAAAAAAAAGCTGAAACCTCAAATGGAGATGCAGCAACTGTTGTTTAATCAACCTTTCTATGCACATTCACATTAATTTTATTGTGGGATAAAATGAGTTATTGTTTACAGACCCTCGTTCTGTATGGAGGGGACAGTGTATTTATCCTCACTGCTGTTTGGTAAATGCCAGACTGAACCCTAATTGGCAGGCACATTTGGCACAGCACTATTTGCCGAGACTGTCTGTCTGTTTGGTTGCGCTGTGGGGCCGTGTGGACCGGTGCTTGCAGCCCGGCATCTGCAAACCTCACCCTGAGTGATATCATGGACTCACAGATGCGTGCTGACATTTCCCCCCTGCAGCAGGAGTAGCTGCGAGCCAACGGTGGAAATGTCAACCCCTACATGGGCGACGCGGAAAGAAATAATTTAAAAGTCTGACAGTACGAAGCATAATATCTATGAGGAAAGTAACTCCAGACTCCAGTGTAAAGCTTCACTGCAAAAAGTTATTTCTTAACTAAACTAAAAGTGTCCTTAAAACAAGAGATATTTATTTGCGAAAATTGTGTAAAATATTTATATATATATAGTTATTTATTGAAGGTTGCATTGTTTTTTTGCTTTTTGTTTTTAACAAAAACTTCACTATATGCATGCTGTGAAATGTATATTTTAAACGAGATAATGAAATACTATTATATTTTTATTTTAAGTATTAAACCAATCTAAACTAAACTAAACTAAACTAAACTAAAGCAAGTGTTAATATCTTCCATTTTTTTTTCTTTTCATTTCTCTTGTTTAGATTATTATGAAAATGATTATTAAATGATTTTGTGATTATGATTCTCTCTCCCTCTCTCTCTCTCTCTCTCTCTCTAGTGCAGTCTAATGATTATCTGCCCTAAGATGCTGACTATTTTACAGCTATATCCTGGATCAATTTACTTGTAGTAATTCAATAGCAGCACCCTGCGGTAATGTCAGTGCAGCTATATGATCCCTGTTATAGGCTTGGTAGCACTGAAATTGTTTTAAAGGAGTATGTTATTATTAAAGAAAAGTAATAATGTCTAGTTCATAAAAGTGCCCTGTGGCACACACCGTTTTTGTGTTATTAAAGTGAACAAAGAGATATGTGCACCCATTAATTCACATATTTGGACTGGTAACATTAATGCACATGAATTTCGTGATGGTGAACCTCTTTTTATTTACTTTACCTGATCCTTTTTTCTTTTCTTTTCTTTTCTTTTCTTTTCTTTTCTTTTCTTTTCTTTTCTTTTCTTTTCTTTTCTTTGTTTTTTTGTGGGATAAATTGAGTTATGTTTACAGGCCCTCATTCTGTATGAAGGGGGCAGTGTATTTATCCTTACTGCTGTTTGGTAAATGCAAGGCTGAACCCTAATTGGCAGGCGCATTTGGCACAACGCCATTTGCCGAGACTGTCTGTCTGTTTGGTTGCGCTGTGGGGCCGTGCAGACTGGTGCTTGCAGCCCGGCATCTGCAAACCTCACCCTGAGTGATATCATGGACTCACAGATGCGTGCTGACATTTCCCCCCTGCAGCAGGAGTAGCTGCGAGCCAACGGTGGAAATGTCAACCCCTACATGGGCGACGCGGAAAGAAATAATTTAAAAGTCTGACAGTACGAAGCATAATATCTATGAGGAAAGTAACTCCAGACTCCAGTGTAAAGCTTCACTGCAAAAAGTTATTTCTTAACTAAACTAAAATTAAATGATTTTGTGATTATGATTCTCTCTCCCTCTCTCTCTCTCTCTCTCTCTCTAGTGCAGTCTAATGATTATCTGCCCTAAGATGCTGACTATTTTACAGCTATATCCTGGATCAATTTACTTGTAGTAATTCAATAGCAGCACCCTGCGGTAATGTCAGTGCAGCTATATGATCCCTGTTATAGGCTTGGTAGCACTGAAATTGTTTTAAAGGAGTATGTTATTATTAAAGAAAAGTAATAATGTCTAGTTCATAAAAGTGCCCTGTGGCACACACCGTTTTTGTGTTATTAAAGTGAACAAAGAGATATGTGCACCCATTAATTCACATATTTGGACTGGTAACATTAATGCACATGAATTTCGTGATGGTGAACCTCTTTTTATTTACTTTATTTTCTTTTCTTTTCTTTTCTTTTCTTTTCTTTTCTTTCTACAGTCATTAAAAAATGTTAAAACAGCAGTCAAAAAAAAGAGAGAGAAAAGGGTTTCTAGAATCTTACTGTTGCACACTATGTTCTTTATAGAAATGTTTGTCCCATTCAAATTAATTTCTACACTGAAGCATCAAAATAAATGATATTACTGGAATCCTTAAATTATACAATTTCACAAATAATGCAACAAGAAATAAACATTTCAATAGAGTAAGAGTAAAAGTCTACATTTTTAATCTATCCTATGTCCTCCTTTTTTTGTGCCATGGGCAGAGCATTTTTAAATCTACCTTGTGACCCCATGTCCATGCACATTTCACAGCTCAATTCACACATTACTGAGGTGTAAACAGCACACATTCACACATCTCCTGTACTGCAGAGCACTGCTGGCTATACGCTCGTCTAAAGTACACATTTCCTGTGATTTATTACTTCCTGATATGTTTGGCATGAAAGTCCTATGAGATTAGTTGTATGATTTAAATGTACATTTGCACAACTATTTAGATCAGTAATTACATATGATCTGCCTATGTTTATTTACACTTATTCACGCCATAATCGTGTTTTAGCAGACTCCCAACTAAGTGACAATTGCAAAGTATTCTGAAAGGAACTAACTAACCAAAACTAACCATACTGTAGACCGCATTATTCAAATGGAGTACTACTTTTAAGGAATATTTAACTGCATACAGTATTCATATATGAAATGTTATCTTTAATAAATGTTTTTTTTTTCATTTTGAATATATTTATATCAATATTTATAGACTATTTAATTCACCTTTATAACGTATCCATCAATGTAGCTAATCAATTAAAAATATAATTTATTTTAATAATTTGTACGAATAACCCTTTAGGTGTCTTGTCATCTTTCTGGTGTTGCTGCTCAATTTATTGCCAATATACTAAATTGCATAAATATGTTGTGGCAAACACACAGTCTTCTAAAGGTCTCTATTAGGTGTCATGCTCTGCTTGTGTCCCACCTGTACTTCAAGTTCTGAAGATGGAGAATGGACCGAACCGGTCTCGTATAGGCCCCTGTGGTCTTGACCCAGTTAAGATGTTCTGTGACTGATGATCTGGGCTCAGACTCACAGACAGGCTTCATTGAGACAATAAATGAGCATGGCTTGCAGCTGCAGGGGAAGAGAGAGCATTATTTATGTATTTAGAGTAATGCTTTGCTAAGCCTCTCTGTCGGATCTACAGTATGTTCTCTGATACGCCTGCATTACTGTACCAGGCCACAATCCCTCTTTTTGAAAATGTGCTGAGCTTCCATATCAGAATCTGCCCCTTCACTCTGACCCTATTCCCCTGGATTCTTTTTATTTCACTGTTCGGTTTAAAGGACCTTTCCCTGCAGAAAAGATCAACCCAAACAGCTTAAGGTGGTTTACTAGTCTTGTTGAGCTGGTTTTTAAGTTGGTGTACTTGGCCTCCCACAAAAACAAAATAAATTCACCTGATAAGCAACATCGTATATTTTGTAACATATACAAACATATACAAAAAAAGCATACAATTTACACCCTATGGATGAAAATGCGAGCTTGCAGCAACCTTAAACACTATAGAACCGGTCGATTAATTCATCACTTGACTTGTCAGGATCATAGCCCACAATCAAAAGTTAATCACCATAATTGGATATGCCCCACACACATAATGACATTTCATAATTATCTGTAGTGCCGATGAATCTAGGCACTTAGTGTTAAGCAAGCTAGCTAATGTCAGGCGATAATGAAACGGCTGGGAATTTTACCTCAACATTTAGGGAAATCAGTTTGAGTCGTAAAGGTTACTAGTCATGCTGTAATGTTTGTTGAGGCAGTCTCCTCTTTTTCTGATAGATAACAAAAAGGTAACTGCTTAGATGTTTCTTTGAGGATTGCTTCTTGGACGGGAATTAATTAATAACTATTTTTAAAATAATAATAATAATAATAATAATAATATAATACAGGCTTGACAGAATTGTCAGAACATTGTCTGAAATTTAAGGGAAAAACGGTTTAAACACAGATTCATATAATGTTTGAACATTATATGACAGATGGTGTCGTTTGAAAACTTGAGCAGTTTGAAGAGATTTGGTGCTAGAAAGTTCCACATAGATTAATAAATATTGTCTTAAAATATAAATATGTATATTTGCAAAAAAATGAAAAATAAAAAAAATCCAGTGCTGTGCAGTCAGTACAAATAACTGATATCAAATCATTATTTTCTTTATTTTTAAACCAAGGAGGTTATTATACAGGGCTCAATGCCAAGGATTTTTTTTTTACAGGCCCAAAAAGTATTTTAATAAACAAGGTTGTTATGACAACAAAATTTTAGATACCAATAAAGTTTCACAATTTGCAATATAACGTCACACTCTGCTTTTTTATAAACATAATTTACCATATAATACAGCCAAAAATTTCAAATGACCAATAAACTCCACCTTAAAGGGTTAGTTCACCCAAAAATGTATATTATGTCTTTAATTACTCACCCTCATGTCGTTTCAAACCCGTAAGACCTTCGTTCATCTTCGGAACACAAATTAAGATATTTTTGATTGAATCTGAGAGCTGTCTGACCCTGCATAGACAGCAATACAACTGAAATGTTCCCAAGTCCAGAGACGTAGCAAGGAGATCTGTAAAATAATCCATGTGACATCAGGGGTTCAACCGTAATTTTACGAAGCTACGAGAATACTTTTTTGTGCGCAAAAGAAAAAAAAACTACTTTATTCAACAATTTGTCTCCTTCACGTCACCCTGATCCGTGTGACGCAGCTGACACAGAACAGCATATGTTGTTTACGTCCAGCTGAAACTCTCCAAAATGGCGCTACAGGGTGACGTGGAGGAGACAAATTGTTGAATAAAGTCATTATTGTTTTTCTTTTGCGTGCAAAAAGTATTATCGTAGCTTCGTAAAATTACAGCTGAACCCCTGATGTCACATGGATCATTTTACCAATTTCCTTGCTACGTCTCTGGACTTGGGAACATTTCAGTTGTATTGCTGTCTATGCAGGGTCAGACAGCTCTCAGATTCCATCAAAAATATCTTAATTTGTGTTCCGAAGAAAAACTAAGGCCTTACGGGTTTGAAATGACATGAGGGTGAGTAATTAATTAATTTTCATTTTTGGGTGAACTATTGCTTTAATGTAATGCTACACTCCTGCATATTTAAAGTTTGTGTTCTTTTAATTTGGTTTACTCTTGGTCACGTCTTTACAGGATACAAATTCGTAGAGCAGAGTTTACCAGACTTGAACTTCGAAATTCACATGAGCTTGTCTCTCGCATTCGCATGCATATGAATATAAATATATGCATGTGACCATCCCTTATGACATGACAGAGATCTTAATTCGGTACTTGCGCTCTTTCTTGAATGGCAGCTTCCTGTGCATGTGCTCAGGGCGTGTGTACAAAAACTAGTCTGTCAGACAACACAAGTACCAAATTGAGTTCTCTTTTGTGTCTTGCACTTGAATTGATTAAAATCTTATTTTCAAATAGGCAAGGCTTGAAAATGCAAGTAATAAACTTTTGTGCCCTGTGCCACCAGGCAGTCCTTGCTGAGTCCTGTTATATAATATGCTGGATTTACAAACATCAGCACTGTTTGCCTGACACAATTGACCTATCGGTAAGCCCCGCCCCCCTTAGTTACTGTTGCGAACTCAGACAAACAAACGGAGTTGCTAACTGTCTTACAATGACAGCTGTCAGTGTGAAAACCTTGTCCCTATATCTTTTTGATAAATGTTGGACACAGAAGGACCACCATTCAAGTGGGACTTAAATATGCCATGGAGGAATATACAGTATAAAAGATTTTAAAATAAATATT
>NW_015558610.1:91318-96963 GCF_001515605.1 Sinocyclocheilus anshuiensis | reverse complement strand
GGGGAGCAGTTGGGGGTTCGGTGCCTTGCTCAAGGGCACCTCAGTCGTGGTATTGAAGGTGGGAGAGAGCGTTGTACATTCACTCCCCCCACCTACAATCCCTGCCGGTACGAGACTCGAACCTGCAAGCTTTGGGTTACGAGTCCGACTCTCTAACCATTAGGCCACGACTTCCCCAATTTAATTTTCAATTTAAATTAATTTACATTTAATCAGTTTAATATGAAGAGACAGTGAAATGTAGACCTTCGTTTATGTGTTTTTGCCCTACACTGTACATGATGTGAGAACAGTCCGCTATTTAGGTTTGTATGGACTCACTACCTTTAACGTTAGCTAGTTTTAGCCAGAGATACCTTGCTAAATCACAAAATGACATTAATGTTCTGCTTGAGCAGATGAAAATTGTAACTTAATGAGAGTATGACAACCAGAAAATGTACGTTTTTGTCTTCATTGGGATTGGGGGTGAATGCTTTGGGACATTTTGCGCCATTTTGTTTGGGTTTAGGAAATAGAATAAAATAAATTCCATTGCCTATCCTCTCAGGATACCTGGAATCACTGTTACAAGTACCCCAGGCACATCGTTTTTCCATTTTTGAAGCATAAACCCCGTAAAAACGATGCGAGCTTCGGATCTTCCAAAGTTTCTCTATGGCGCTGAAACCTACAGATGTCCGAGTTCCGCTCCCCGTACAACTGATACTCGACTGCCATTGGCTCATCTGCGTTCGAGGGGAGGGGCTTACCGATAGGTCAATTATAGGTCAATTATCATTATGCTATTACTGGCCACTGAAAACTAGCGGTAAACAGATGAATGTTTGTGTACAAGTGATCATGGAAACAATAAATGCAGGCAGACATTTTTATTTATTTAATTATTTATTTTTCAATGAAAAATTCTTGAAAATATTCTCTGGCACAACTGCTTCTGGCTCTCTAACGCTATCCAAACGTAGCTATTTTTGGATGAGCATCTTAACCATAGCAAAACAGCAACACTGGCTCAACCAAGGGAGTGAGTTTGGGGTGTGGTTATCTGTTATTGGGTGAACCATCATTAGGTCTGCCGTGTACCATCTTGACACTGCTCTCTAAATTGTAAACAGCTAATCAATAGTTAATTTGTCAATGGAGTCTTAGGGAAAAGTTTTTCAGAAATCCACTTTTTCCATCCAGATGGGGCAATCAATTTGCCTTCCATTGAGACCCCTCTCTGAGAGATGGAAGTTAGATGTGTTTTTCTTTTTCTGTGTCCTTTCTCTCTTGCATTCTTTCACTTTCTCTCTGAGCTTTTGTAATGCTCTCTCCATATGCTATTGGAGCACAGTTATCTCTCTCTCTATCTAGAGATGTCTTCTGAAATACTCAGAGGAGAATGGAAGCATTTTCCGACTCTGTTCCACTCTGATGGCGCTATGTGTTTAAATGGAGAACAAAATGTTCCTGTCAGAGGCCCAACCCTTACTGGGACTGGCAGGTGTATTATACCTCTTGCTACAACGTCCCTGGACAAATTTAAAGGCAACTCAGCCATTTGCACAATGACAGCTCCCTAGGTCAACCACCTGCATGTTTATATTTTAGATTTTTTATGTTGTCCATTCCCAACCCTCTCTCACACATGCACTAAAGCAAATTCAGAGATTCATGACTGATGCCACTTTTCAAATCTCTCAAGCTTTCAATCTGACAAATCAAGGTCATAGTGCTCTTTTCTGGAAAGACAAACTAAAATAATTGAATGTGCATCATGCTGACAAATGCTGGTGTAGCTGTTTAAAATCTGTGGCCTGCCAAGTTGCTCATAATTTATAGTAGTTAGTAATCAACTGCTGCAATATCAACTGCTGCAACATCCACATGCAAATTTCCCCTTGTGATATTATGGATTAAATTTGCAATACACACAAGCACCGATGGGGGCATCGTAATCCACAGAACCGCATGTCTACACTGCAGTGACACAGTGTAAAAGCACTTAGATACATTAAGTGCTAAATTACAAAAAACAAAAAGCATGTTTTTTTTTCTTTTTCTAGGCTATTTAACTAAAAGTAGTGATGTCACTAATCTAACATTCTCCATATTATAGCTTTTACAATAATGGCCATTTTTTTCCCTAATATGTAGCAGTGTAGATTGACAAAATGCTATAACATGAAGTCTCCTTCTCTCAATGTATTATGCTCACAGGTGTACCAAGTGAGTTAAGGCAATAAATAAACATAGAAGAAGAAAAAAATATAACTGAAATCACATTTGTTTTGTTTCAGCAAATCAGTTTGTTAAAAAGAAAAAAAAATCACTAATTTATTTCAGTCATTACTTGTTAATTTGATTAAATATGGCTGTTTATTAATGTGTTGTCAATGCAGTTATAAGCATATTATGTATTACTGTTTCATTGGTTGTATTTATTATAATGTAATTTCAAATTACATTATAATAAAAAAAAAAAAAAGTGCCAGATGTTGTTGTTGTTGTTGCTTTTTGGTAGCAGCTATTCTACAATCTGGTTATTTTAGGGGAGCAAAAACAATGCATGTTTTCATCATATGAATTCATATGACATCGTTACATAGTCTCATGAGATTGGATGGATCAAAATATCTCAGCAGTGGTGGGCTAAGTTAGTTATCTTCCAACACTGAAACTGACACAAATATTGCATGGCATTAGTGTATGGCATCTGCTGTGCACAAATAAGTGGTTTATTCAGTTTATTCCTGACTTTATTATTGTTACTTGAAGTGAAAAATCATTAGTGTGGAAATCGCTAGGAAATGTCTTCACTAAAGCTGCAGTGACAACTGGCTGCGCTCCCTAAAGTCCAATCATCAGACCTAGCTCGGGGTTGCCTCGGCAACAGAACCTTACTTTCCGCAGAGCTGACATGAGCTCTTCCACTCAAAGGACTGCAAACCAAACACATGCAACAGTCACTACAATAGTGGAGTTTCAGGCTTCCCATACATTACAGAGGATTAGAAAGCAACCTCCAGTGGGCCACAGACACTGTGTTCACAATGTGTCAATGGAGGTGAGCTCCTTCAGGTCATGCCTTTACGCATCTATCAAATTCACTCTGCCATTTTTATATTATTCTGTGTAATGTTACATAGTTTTAGTTTGCTTAGCAGGTTAGTTTGCAATTAAGAAGATAGGCATTGCCAGTGTATTTGCTTTGAAAAAAAAAAAAAATCAATCAATCAATCAGATTTTCATAGACTCAATTAAATTAACACCTATTTGTGTAACAAATAGTTTGTTTTTTTTTGCTTATTTTACATTAAGTGCCAATCCAACATATAGCGAAGATCTGTGTGTAATGGTCATTTTTGTCTAATACTTTTTATAGCTTTGTGCATGGTTCTCAAGGATGAGGATATGTAATGCAACATGGTACACTGTACCAAGTCACAGATGCATATGTGTCAAAATTTTTTAGCTGTTAACAACAACTACTCAGATACTCTCTTTTTTTTTTGCTATTGAATGTGTGCAATATCATGGTTAGTTGCACTTTATTATTTGCATTTTGCACGGAATTCATCAGAACAGGCCTTTTTTTCATTCATTTTTGGCTTTCAACACACCAGCTGAGGCTGCAGTACTGTATATCATGAATTGTATCATTGTAATTTTTACACACAAATTTGTCTTAATTTCAGCATTAAATGCTTTGTAAATTCTTTAACCATTGTGTACATAGTCTTTTTCCCATGGTGCATTAAACAGCTAGAAAAATGACAAGTAAAATGGACCTTCTTAAAAAAAATAAAAATAAAAATAAATAAAAGGTGTGTAAAGGTGTTTAAAAAATTACTTTCATGGCTGTGATCACATTGCACATTATTACCCTGCGACCATGAAATCATGCTCATTAATATATTAATGATAGTTGTAATTGTTACAGACGACTGGGGATGTACACTGGCTCCTGACAGCTGGAGCCTTCGGCAACACGTCACACCATGGCACCAGGGTTCTTGATCTCCGACTAAGGGACATCTCTGCATTTATTTTTAGGCAGAGGGAATAACTTGGCTGGGTAGTGGCAGAGAGGTATTAAAATAGGGCTAATTACTTGATGCTCGGTCAGTGTGCGGTTTACCAAGCTGTGACATTGTGGTGTGACAGTGTGTGAGTCTCAATCACTGAGGCAGAAAAAGCGGTCACTTTCTTATTCACAAAGACTAGCTCAGTCAAAAACCTACAAAGCTTTGGCTATACACCTACAGTAGCTTGTTCTGGAACGATATGCAGTCAAATAAACCTTTGCTATGCTGTGCTTCATTTATTTAGAGAAACTTCTTGAGTGGATGTATTCAGGCTAAGTGCTCCATATATGGGTGGACTTTAGAGGTGGATTACAAGGGCGTTCATCGTCTCTTCCTCAACCCTGTCCTCTTCCTCAAGTTCACCTCGTACCTGACACTGACAGAGCACACTATTAAGTTAGCACACTAAGCACTGAGTTTGTTATTATAATGGTCCCCACTTTCAGCATCTAACTTAATGTAAAAAATGGGAGTCTGCCTTCAATATTAATCCAAACCTGATTTATGCCTCCTGCAGCATGCAGCAAGAGATGTCATTTGTATTCATTTGTGTCTCCTTTTGGGGCATAGATTTGTTTATTTTGCTCCTCTCATATGCTTGTCACCTTGTTGTTGATATTGCCCAACAATGCTCCACGGCAGAACATGCTTTCAAAGAATTGTCAGGTTAATTCAAATAGTGTTTTTGATTGACAAACACTGTTTAATTCCAGTTCCAATTCAGTATCTTCCATTTTGTTTTCAGTTATTTCAGTGAAACAATATGTATTTAGTACTTTTGAATGAAGAGAAATTCTGAGAAAATCTATACACATTTCAACTAATTTCTGTTTTCAGCAATTGCAATTTTTTTAATAACTGTGCAATTGTTTTCATGCTGTTTTTTAAACAGATAATACATTTTCAAAGATGGTAATCCACTATTAAAAGAAAGATTACAAATCACTAAAGAAGCATATTACTTCTTGACTCCAGTGGTCTAACTGTAGCAACAAAATATTATATTATATAAATATTGTGACATACTCTGTTTTGCTTTTATGTACTGAAAACAAATTATTTCAGTTGCCACAATTTTCACAGCAAATAAATTTTTTTTTAAACTCTATGTACAATGCATTTAGTAGCAGGCTTCTGCAACTTTTTTTCTTATCACATTCAAGCACACTTCTCAAGGCATAATAGTCAGGGCATTACAGTACAGAGCATATCTGTCCATAGCCTTATCATTTTTCCTGTGCATATCCCTGCCAGTTAAGCCTGCCCAGCGCTAGTGACATATGAGATATGAAATGTTCAATACCACCTTGCCAGTGCATTAGAAGGTAGCATTCTCAGGAGCACGGCCACTCCATCCACCACCCATCTCACAAACATCCTGTGCTGCTGTACCAACTGTCACCAATAAAGCATGACTTTGTAGTTATATCAGAATAGTCACAACACAACTGCAAACAGCTAACATCCAGCTAACACACACTGAATGTGCACTTGCAATATCTGAAAAGATACTTTAAAATAAATGTATACACACCCCTATGTGCATGCACACACACACACACACACACACACACA
>NW_015558610.1:90021-91270 GCF_001515605.1 Sinocyclocheilus anshuiensis | reverse complement strand
ACACACACACACACACACACACACACAGGAGTGATACACACACACACACACACACACACACACACACACACAGCAGAATATAGAATAAAATAATATTTAATTATTATTACTTAAGTTAAGTTAATAAGCCACTTAAGTGTATTTAAAGAGAGCACACTTTAATTTCTGTTTCTAGTGTCATAGTAACAGTTTTACTTTGAAGTACATTTTAACTATTACGTTTTACTTATCTATTTGTCATGCTGCAAAGAAGTATTTAATGTGTTGATCAACATACTAAAACACATGTATTTGTAGTGTGTTATTAAATGTTATAAAGTGATATTTTAAATGCATTAAATTGCAACTTCATTAAAAATGTATAACTGCAAATATATTACGCTAAAATTACATATGAAGGGACATTAAAGTATAATTGTTTGTAAGTACATTTGGTATAAACTTTAACCATATTTAATTTAGTCTTGATAGTAGAAATCCTGCTATTTTAACATAGTGTAAATAGTTATTTGCACTTAGTGTAAATAGCATATTGCTAAAAATACTGCTATTTTCACTTAGTGAAAAATAGAATCCATTGCTAATAGGAGATTTGAAAAGGGAGGAAAAAAAATGTAGGCAAAAGACGGGATCGAACCCGGGTCGATCGTGTCAAAAAGTCACCGACCCATGTTTATCCATCTGCACCACTGGAGATGATGAATTACAGCCACTTTTAACAATATAAATAGACACCTCTGAATTGTTGTTGTGCTTTCTGAATTGTTATTTTGTTTTTTAGACTTGCATCTGAGTTTGTAATTTGTTATTTTGTTTTCAGAATTGTGATTGGTTTAGCACTTCTCGGCCACCGTAATATGTACTCTTACTTTACTGGAACTACTAAAGAACTAAATGTAAATATAACATAATGTGGTTGTAATTTAGTTTGTGGACAAATTCTCACTATTAACTACAACTTTTGCCTCAATAAACCCATAATTTGCTGTTTATTAACAGTTAGTAAAATAGTTGTTAAGTTTAGGTATGGGGTAGGATTAAGGGATTTAAAATATGGTCATGCAGCATAAGGCATTAATATGTGCTTTATAAGTACTAATAAACAGCCAGTATTCTAGTAATATACATGATAATAAACAACTATTTATTTAATTAATTTATTATTTATTTTAATTGAAGTTTATTGCAGTTTTATTTAACACAATATAGTGTCTGAAAACATTACATTTACCTTGCACAAGAATATATA
>NW_015558610.1:87881-89997 GCF_001515605.1 Sinocyclocheilus anshuiensis | reverse complement strand
TATGGAAGCTATGGAAGCCCAGGTTTCTTTGACAGTGGCCTTCAGCTCATCTGCATTTTTTTTTTATATATTTATTTAATTTATTAAATTTTTTTAATATACAAGTTTTATTTAATATACAAGTTTCACAATTTGAGTTGAATTACTGAAATAAATGAACTTTTCCACGACATTCTAATTTATTGAGATGCACCTGTATTTGTTTACACTATATTTTAAAGTGTCCTTGTTACAGTGTAATTATACATTAAAGTAGTGAGTACTATTAATTAACTACATGTACTTACTATATGGTTAGGGTTAGGATTAGGGTTTGTCTTAGGGTTACTTCTATGTAAATATGCATAATTAATTGTTATTATAATAGTAAGTACCTGTAATATGTGTAACAAGGACACCTTAAAATAAAGTTTACCTTTTTTTCTTGTGCTTAAAAAGAGTACTTAAAAGTATACTAAAGTGTACAGTACTGTTTCACAAAGGATCTTAAGGCATCAAATGGATATGCATTCCCTTTTAATGGCAGGTGAAATGCTGAGATGTGAATAGGAATGCATACTTCAGTATATTCTATACGTTATACAGGATGTAAGAGTCTCTTTCGGCTGAATGCGCTTCAGATGATTGCATCTTGCACAAGTATTGCTTCCAAATCCATGCACAGTAGTAAATAACACATGAGAAGCTGAAGGTACAGAAAATTGCAGATTACATAAAAGGGAAGTGCGTAGGTAAAGGACAATCAGAGGCTGTCAGCCAGAAGAAAAACGTTGCTGCTGCTTTCAGAGCACCAAGTGCACTGAGATGTCCACTTTTGCCATAGCTCCACTGCCTCCTGCTCTCTTTAGGACCGTAGTAGAGTAATTAAAAAAAAACCCATGGCTCTTTATTGTAAAGGTCTGCCAGGCACAGGAACTCTCCAGTCCAATTAGAATCTCACTCTTCACATGAACAAATAGCAACATAGGCACGTCAGCAGGACCATCAGCCGAGTGTTTAGGTGTAGACTGGAGGTAGAACACAGCCCTTGGGAGCCATCATAACTTAAGTACATGTCAGAAAGGAGGAAAGGGCAGTGGAAGTACTGTAGAACTCTATGAGAAGAAGAAGACCTGGGTAAGTCTGTACTGAGACGGCAAGAATTCAACAACAAACAGTTTTTCAGCAGTACACACTAAATGGAATTATCTTAAGAGCAGAACTGACAGAGGTAATGAACAAAATGTACAAAGGATTTTGAAGCATTCATATTTCATTTTAATTTTTACTACTAATTTGCATTTTATACTTGTCTATTAAATTGCAATCATGTGAAGCATTGTCTTTACAAGTTGGAGACAGTGATTTGTCTTCATTTCAAGTTCTTTAAGATTACTGTTACAGTTTTTTTATTGCTTTGGTGCAATTTTCACAAGCAATTGGTACATTTTCAAATCTCTTAGTACTAATATCACAAAAGATCATCAAAAGTGCAATTTTTTAAAACATTTCAGCATATTTTCAATTGGCCTCAAACTTTTCATTAGCATGACTTCTCATTCAGTTTAATACATTTGTCTATTATTGAATCTAACTCATCTTAATCGTTAATCAGTGAATCATTTGGTGCGTCTATAGATATAGATTCAATAGATATATAGTTTCTATAGAACGTGATTGCAATATAGGGATAACCAAATGCAATGAATTAGGTAATGAACACAATTTACAAAGGATTTTGAAGCAAACATTGGACAGGTAAAAAAGAAAATAACGTGATAAAAAAGATGAAGTGAATGTCTAAGTGGATCTGATGGTGGCTCAGAGAATAAGTATTCCTGTGGGTCAAATTTGAACAAGATGCAGTTTAATTTGCAATTGCCATTATCTCAATTGATTTATTTGGCCAAAAATTATTCCAATATTTCAACATCCTTCAGTCAAATGGACTACATTTATGAAACTTCTTTGGAAGTCTGTCAGCTGCTGGTCATTATGCTATTTGTTTCAAATGTGAAAGAGGAGCTTTGTCATTCAACTTTCATTGTGTTCCATGGTGGTAGAAAGTGAGTCAGGTGTTTTAAAACAATATGAAGGTATGTAAATAATTAGAACAAAAAAGAAAGAATATTAAACA
>NW_015558610.1:85315-87871 GCF_001515605.1 Sinocyclocheilus anshuiensis | reverse complement strand
TATCATGTCATTATATGAATATAGACTTAACAGCGGCTTTTTTTTTTCAGAGAACAGCAGAACAAACACCTTCCAACTCTGATATTCTTCTCATCCATTTCTCTTAGATTTATGACACATGCTCCCAGTTTGAAAACAGCCCATTTTTCAACTTCATCATTCAACAGTCCATGTCTGACAAACTTCAATATTAATGATGTTTGTTTATATCCAGATGACTGAGTTAAACCCTTCATCTCAAAGAAGTTTCTTTTCCTCTCCTCTATGCTTTGAGCTAATATATATATATTACAAATTAACTGAAATATTTTGGTTGTGAAATAAATGAACTTTTCCACGACATTCTAATTTGAGATGCACCTGTACAGTAGAACTGTAATTACTTCATATCCATGCCAGGTATTCAAAATAATATTACTTAGTTAATAAATAACTTAGTTTGTCAACTAATTAGACTCAAACATTATATAGTACTGTCACGAATCCGGTCTATGAACTTCAATTCACTCACCACCAGAGGTCACCCTTCCATTACATTGACTCTCGCACTACACAAACTGTTGCATGTAATCCCGGACTACATATCCCATCATCCACAGCACTGATTGCACACAGCTGTAACCAATCACACATTCACTATATAACACTCATTCAGATCCCTTTCAAACTGCTGAGTATTGTATGCGCATATCGCTAGTTGTGATAGCTACGTTACGGAGCCTACTTGAAGTTTCATAGTCTTAGCCTAGTCTTGCCTTGTCTGTTTCCTCGTGTACTGATCTTTGCCTGTGCACTTTGTATTACCTCTCTCGTCTTGCCCTGTTAGGATACTGTTTGCCCCTGCCTGGACCTTTGCTTTGTACCTGGATTATCTCTCTAGTCTCGCCCTATTGGATTATATTCGTCGTCGATTGACCCTCACTGTTTACCGGACTGCCCATGCCTTGTCTCTTACATACCTGTTTGCCAATGTTTGATTTATGCCTGTTTCTGACCACGTCTCCAGAATAAAGCTTTGCACATGGATCCGCATGTCTCACGTCTCGTCAGCCCCGTAACAAGTACCACATGAAATTATATCTGTTTGGATGTAGGCTAGAGGTTAGCTTCAGCTATAAAATATTTATATTCCTGCTTTTCTTGAGACTTGAAAGACATGAAAACTATACAAATTACTTGTATATAAAGAACAGCATAAAGAGCATGTAAAGTCTTCAAAAACTTCTACTGGTTCCCATCAAAAAAAGAAAGAAAATAAAATTCAGTTTCACAACAAAAAATCTCTGCCCTTCAGCTCTTTTAACCACATTACACACTTTTTTTTTTGTAGAATTCTTTCATTGTGTTTTAGGTTCTGTTTTTGCTTCAGTCATCAAAGTACAAAGAACTACTAAAAGACCATGGTGGTACGCTAATATTACAACGAGTGGATAAACAGCAGTTGATGATTAATTACAAGAAAGAAACAAATGGAATGGTACTTAATGGGGCATCAATAACAATTGATGTAATCAACAGCTTGGTACCCTCTGTACACCTGCTAGCACTTTATCATGAGAATGGCCTGGTTTGCTATAGCGTAAAGACGAGGGGTTTGGATGTACCTACTGTGGAGGTAACATCATTTATTAAAGAGGAAAGCTTTTGGACAGTGCTGCCATACATCTGCACTACCTTCCTGTATCACACTCATTTGCTAGAAACTGCACACAATGGCTCCATGGCTCCAGCACACTCTGCTAATGTCTTTACAACACAGAGCAGATTTATTTGTACAAATACACTAAATATAAAGACAGTTTTTAATGTGCTTTTGTGAAATATACATATATTAAAGTACTAAAAATAAAATAAAAATAAAAATCAGCAATAACATTTTAACATTAAATATAATGCCCAATGTGGCATGCTCATGTCTTCTGGACTGGTATAAAAATGTAATAATATACATACAGTGTAATATAAAAAGTAGTCCTGTACTGACATCATGGTAGTAGTTTAGGAACTTACTAAAAGTATTTAGGATACTTACTATTATAATAACAATTAATTATGCATAATTGCATGCCAGTAACCCTAAGCCAAACCCTAATCCTAAATCTAACCATATAGTAAGTGCATGTAGTTAATTAATATTACTCAGTACTTAAATTAATAATTACACTGTAACAACAAAACCTTAAAATAAAGTGTAAACGCACTTTATTTTACTGTCCTGTTCCACATACAGACTATGCACTTATTATAGCAATTACAATAACAGGGTAATAACTAGGTAGTAACCCTGTGCATAATCCTAAATCTAACCTTAACCCATGTAGTTATACCTTATACTGCCCAGTACTTTCTTGGGTAAGAACAATGTAAGTACACATACTGTAAAATCAAATGTAACCGAGTTTTATCCAATTTTACAAAAAAGTGAGCAATTTGTGGCAATGTTCTCTATCTTTATTCCATAGGGTTCAGAACAAAGTCTATTTCTCCCACCTTTCCCTCCACCTTACTCAATATTTAATGTTTTTTTTTTTTTTTTTTTTTTTTATTGCTTTTTTG
>NW_015558610.1:82021-85247 GCF_001515605.1 Sinocyclocheilus anshuiensis | reverse complement strand
TAAATTTTTTTTTTTTTTTTTTTTTTTTTAATGAGTTTTTGGAGTATTCATCACAAAGTCTTTACAATGTAAAACATTTACATTATTTTCTCACAAAAAAACGCATCCATTTGCATCCATCACTCAACAAATTCTGACTGCTGAATTAGCACATATTCACACTAATAAAAATTATTTTTAACAGTAGGATACATAAATGGTAGTAGGTGGCAGAAGTCCTTTAAAATTAATGCTTCCATGCAAATCTCATAATTTCTATGCTAATGTTTGTGCTGAACGTCTGTTTGGAGAACTGCGGCAAATACTTTTTTTTCTTTTTCTGTTCGATAAAGCGGAACCACAGTGCATACTTTCTGAAAGGCCATCTAAAACCACATTACTTTCTGATAAGCAATCCTTCAAAAAATAAAATTTATTTAAATAAATAAATAAAATAACACTACAATTAATAACAGCAATACATTTAACATATTCACTCTACAGAAGAGCTTGCAGAGTTTGGATGCTAAGTGACTAGCAAGATTTGACAGTTAATTTCCTATTTATTTATTTATTTACTGTCTTTCCCCTCCATTGTCACTATTATAGACTCTAGTCAGTGCAGTGTGAGGAACTGCTGGTATTTCATAAATGTCCCAGGGCTCTATGCTTTAAAATTTTTAGGGACATTGTCAAAGTTCAGTATTTCTAAAGATTATGACACACAATGCAGTATAAATACAAGCGGGCATAGAAATGAATTTGAAACGTGTTCAGAGGAAGCAATGATGCCATCTCCTTCCCACTAAACTCTATTTCTGTCCTTGCTTACGTACATACTGATTTTTACTCAGGAGAATGGCTGTTGAATGAGAAGTCCATCCTTTTCGTTCTCTGGAGTGACTGTGACCCAGAACCATGTTATATTCTGATTTCCAATTGCCCCCTTTACCTAAAGGCATCACAACTCACCAGTGTGCAAGCAACAACTTCCTTGTACTATAATACAAACTAAAAGCAAAGCCTTATGAAATATAAACACAAACATGCATCTGTTGAACTACATTTTTGTTGCTTCTTTCATATTATTTCATTTTAATTTTTACTACTAATTTTCATTTTATACTAGTCTATTAAATTGCAATCATGTGAAGAATTGTCTTTACAAGTTGGAGATAGTGATTTGTCTTCATTTCAAGTTCTTTAAGATTACTGTTACAGTTTTTTTTTATTGCTTTGGTGCAATTTTCACAAGCAATTGGTACATTTTCAAATCTCTTAGTACTATCACAACAGATCATCAAAAGTGCACTTTTTTCAAACATTTCAGCATATTTTCAATTGGCTTCAAACTTTTAATTAGCATGACTTCTCATTCAGTTTAATACATTTGTCTATTGTTGAATCTAACTCATCTTAATGGTTAATCAGCGAATCATTTGGTGCATCTATAGATATAGACTCAATAGATATATAGTTTCTATAGAACGTGATTGCAATTTAGGGATAACCAAATGCAATGAATTATTTTTACACTAAAAGTGATTTATCTAAGATGATAACGTCTCGGTTACATATGTAATCCTCGCTCCCTGAAGGAGGGAACGGAGACGTCACGTCAGTGACCGATGAATTGGGATCTTGCTTAGAGAGACCAATCCACTTCGAGTGTAAACTAAACGAGCCAATGCACATTGGCATGCGATGATTGCATCCAGCTGCCACTGATCACAGCGTGAGCATAAAAAGGCAGCCGGTGCAATGTATACCAGGTTTTCGCTGAGGAGCCGAGCCGGTGACCCGGCCGCTCAGCGGTGGTACAGCAGCCGTGGCGACGGGACGTGACGTCTCCATTCCCTCCTTCAGGGAACGAGGGTTACATACGTAACCGAGACAATCCCTTTCAGTCGGTCACTCCAAATCACGTCGGTGACCGACGAATTGGGATTCCTACCAAAGCACCATGGATGCTGCCCCTTCCAGTGTCCTGCGCCCCTTTGTGGTGTAGGCCGGGGCTCGCAACAAGAAGACCAGTCACTGTTGTCATAGCACTACTCACTCAGTGAGATTGGATAATACTGGGAAAACATACCCGTTCCACTTGGAACAGGAAGCCCCATCCTTCTCGAAGGAGGTTTCGGAAGCAAATACACATATGAACATCCGTTTAGGTGCATATGGAAGATTAGAGGTGATTGTAACCCTTATGGAAATGGCAGAAATCTGCCGGGGAAACAGGCTCTGAGGCTATACCATTAAATAAAAATGTATTTAAATAAATAAATAAATAAAAAATAGAACAAGTAAAATAAGGAATAAAAAATATGAGGATCCAGCAAGGGTCCAGTGATGTCCTTCAGGTGGGCCAGCACCAGTTTTTCAAAAGACTTCATGACCACAGACGTTAGAGCCACAGGCCTGTAGTCATTAAGTCCTGTAATTTTGGATTTCTTTGGGATGGGGATGATGGTGGAGCGTTTGAAGCATGAAGGGACTTTGCACAGCTCCAGTGATCTGTTGAAGATCTGTGTGAAGATGGGGGCCAGCTGGTCAGCACAGGATTTCAGACAGACTGGTGTAACACAATCTGGGCCTGGTGCTTTTTTCCTTTTCTGCTTCTGCTTGTTAACATGAAACAACTGTCACAGCTTCACCAGGCTCTCCCTCTCAGTCATAGTCCACACTTCCTGCACATTGACTAGAGTACTGATTAGCAACACCTGTGACCAATCACCCGCCAATCAAGGATGCTATTTAGGGGGTGTTTACATGAAACCAATCTCAATTAAAATCTTAAACTTTTTATGCATTTTAGACATTCATTTACATGTAAATGGCATTTTTTACGCCTGAAAATGCAAACCTTTCAAAACGGGTTTCAAATAGGGCTGCAAAACGATTAATCGCAATTAATCACATTCAAAATAAAAGTTTATGTTTAAATACTATATGTGTGTGTACTGTGTATATATATATATATATATATATATACATACACACACATATATACATACACACACATATATACATATACACACATATATACATATACACACATATATACATATATACACGCATATATATATACACACATATATATATACACACATATATATATACACACATATATATATACACACAAACATATACACACATATATATATATACACAGACACACATATACACATATATATATATACACACACACATATATATATATATATATATACACACACACACACACACA
>NW_015558610.1:79872-80406 GCF_001515605.1 Sinocyclocheilus anshuiensis | reverse complement strand
CCACTGGCATCGCCCCATATCCCTTATCATTCAGCCCCACGATGTTCTTTTGAATAATTCGAGACTGTGGGGCTGTAAATACGGGATGAGTACGGTTTCTCCCATGATCTTGACACCTCAGCATGGAGATCGGGGAAAAACGGAAGGCCCCCGTCGTGAAGGCTGTGATCTGGATTCAGAAAACGCTCGTCTAATTATTTTTAGGATGAGCGTCCTGTTTCTAGGCTGGCCAAACGATATTTTATTTTGGCGCGAAACACACCCCATAATCACGAATCACACCTCATACGCGAGGGACTGTGGTGGCGAGTTCTCTGTCTTCTCTGTCTCGACACTCATCACATCCACCTCCTCGGAGGAAGATAGATGAAGCGTCTGGCCTGGGGGGGTTCTGGGGGGGGAAGAAACCGCAGCGCGGGCTTCCGAACACTGAGAGAGAGCCGCGGATCTAGCCTGTCTCGGATCCCTCTGCTAAATCCACCCGCGATCCCCACGACAACAGTCTGCGCTGTTCCTCGGCAACAGCGGGACCGC
>NW_015558610.1:79304-79584 GCF_001515605.1 Sinocyclocheilus anshuiensis | reverse complement strand
GTCCCCCCGCTCGTGACGTCTCGCTGCTCCATTGGACTGATTTGACACATGCTTCAGAACGCGGTCACGCAAGAGCGTTCCCAAAGCGACTTCGACGCAGCTCGAGTTCCTGAAGGGAAACCTCTGTTTCTCCAGCTTTAAAGCACCTGCTGGCAGAGAATGAATTTGCGTTTTCAATAAGTCTGTCTGATTTACGCAGCAAAGGGGTCGGGTAATAAAAAATGCATTCTGATTATTTGCGGGTGGGTCGCGGGTGGATAAAATAAATCATAAATGATGC
>NW_015558610.1:72384-79260 GCF_001515605.1 Sinocyclocheilus anshuiensis | reverse complement strand
GACTATTTTGTGTGTGTGTATGTGTTCGTTCGCCTGATTGGGAAGTTGCAGTGACAGAAACGGTGACATTCCAGATAAAGTTTGAAAGGAGTAAAGCCTGTGTTAATGCTATCGAGTAGGCTAATATGGCCAAAGAAGATATTTTGTTTTATAAATAAATGTTCATTTAAAAACAGCCCACGATCAGCGTGTTATGTTACCGTTATCCCTTATGGCTCCGACGAGGTTTTGTTCCATCCTCCACGCTGTTACAACTCACAGTGACAGAAGACTATTTTTGGCCAAGCAACGCGGAGAGCCGCTTCAGAAACGTGCCGCAGCTGGCTCATAACACAAGCACTGACTAGAGCGGCCGCGATCAGCTCCGGTGGCCGTGGACCGCAGACGTTTGCAGTGAGGCGCAGATCAGCTCTAACGTCACTGAATCTGCTGTTAAAAATGAACCATCCATGCATCATATCATCATGCAAAACATACGTCACGTGTTGTCACGCGTTGGCGTCATCAAATTGCGATTGGTTCGTGAGATCGGCGAAGTTAATGAGTACCGATCGAGTCATAAAATGTGATTATCGGCCGATACCGATCTCCAATATATTAATAATAAATATACACAGTACACACACATATAGTATGTAAACATAAACTTTTATTTTGAATGCGATTAATCGCGATTAATCGTTTCACAGCCCTAGTTTCAAATAATGATACTGTTATTGTATCCATGTAAACAAGGAAAAAGATCATTTTTGAAAATATTGACATCACGAACATGTGTATTATATGTGTATAGTGTATAGGTATGTTCACATACACATAGTCTTTCTATACAAAGAGATATCACCTGCTACTGGCCTTGTATGCATAATAAAGTGTTTTGAGTAGTTTTCACAGATCTGTGTGAACAGGGATCATTTTGACAACATTGTCATCAGTATGTGAAACTTTTAAAAACACGCAAATGACAAACTTTTCTGTTTTTATTAAGGACAAACTTTTCGTTGTTGTGTAAATGTATTCTTACACTCGCTTATCGTCTGGACACTTGTGCATATAATGTTGTTTACCTGTCAGACTTACCTGTTATTCTGCATCTTAGTCAACAAGTCTTCCAGTCATTCAGTCATCCTCATCTACGTGTTCCTATTGCCTTGAGATGAACGAGGTGATCTGGGAGTACCTCCGCTGTCTTGACATCATATGCACTGATGATATCTTGATTTACATTACGTCACTCTCGTAATGAAAAAGCTGCGAAAACACCACCTCTACTTAAAGGCCGAAAAATGTGAGTTCCACCTGTCATCCACTCAATTCCTTGTGTATATCATATCTGAAAGGTGACAAGATGGACCAGGGAAAGGTTCAAGCAGTTCTGGCCACAACCCACCACAAGAGCTCAAACAATTATTGAGATTTGCAAACTTCTACAAACTTTTGCAGAATTTTCCTTCATGGTTGAGGTTGATGCATCCACCAATGGAGTTGGAGCAGTACTATCTCAGCGACAAGGGTATCCCTATCTGGGGTATCCGGGTATCCTATGTGCCTTCTTCTTTAGGAAAATGGCCCTGGCAAAGCAAAACTATTACAGTGGCAACCAGGAGCTACATCAAGCTGGCATTAAAGGACCACTGGCTCAACAGGGGTTGATTTATGCTCCATCAGTACTTCATACACACCTCATAGACTCTTCTCTGGGCTTGGGTGACCCTGGCCAACAGCAAACCCTCTTGTTTTTTTCAAAATCATTACTGGTGGCCCAGTATGTCCCAGAATGTCCAGCACTTCATAAAGGAAGGCACAGCACTAACTGTGCCTTGTCAAAGACTCTACATCTTCTTCCATTTGGCAAGTAGCTTCCACTCCCAGTGCCACACCATCTCTGGTCACACCTAGGAGTGGATTTCATCACTGAACTGAAGACCCTGGAAGCCCTAGACCATCACGTCTTCCGCAACGATGGTGTCCTGGGAAATGTTGTCTCAGACCGCAGTCTGGAGGTCTTTCTTCTCACAACCTCTACTTACAATCCAGGAAAGAAGGTCTGCCTCTGTATCAGGGTCATTCCTCTTCAGCTGTACTGCAAGAGTCCCCACTACATCAGTCAAGAGACAAATCAACCCAGTCATCTACCATTTACACCTCCTAGCACATTACTGTATTGCACCCACATTTGATTTGTCACTTCTCAAGCCTTACCAACCTTCTTTGTCCCCTTTCACAGAGTCTGGTGGGCCTAACAATCCTCCACCACTGTTCCTGGGCCAGTCTATGCTGTCCATGAGATCCTGGACTCCCGACGTCAGAGGAATCCTCTTGAGTACCTGGTTGACTGAGAAGGCTAAGGTCCTGGCTCCTGGAGAGATCCTGGGTACCTCAAGATGACATCCTGGATCCGACCTTACTAGACAACTTCCAAACAGCTATCTTGCCCTACGCCATGTGGATGTGGTCAGCCTTGGTGTCGGAGGCTCTGGCACTCAGGGGCAGTCTTTGGGGGGTGGGGGGATTGTGGGGTCAGTCTTTTAGTCATCCAGTCTTATAGTTCTCCAGTCATCCTCGACTCTGTGTTCCCATTGCCTCATCAAGTTCACTTGAGTATCACAGCTGTATTCTCCGTGTTGCCATTTCCATCTGCAAAAACTGTTATATTTTCATCTGCACTGCCTTTGGACATCTCACTATTGTTCAGTACTCACAATTCTGTTTTCACTTCAGCTGTTGTGTTTCAATAAAGCCCGCTGTTGAGTCTGCATCAGTCTCATGCTGTTCGTGACAACAATACTTTTGCGTAAATTAATCTAGATTAATTTTAGTTTCATTATACATTCACAAATTTATAACAAGTTGTATAAATTAACATTACTTAATGTATTATCAACAAACAGATCATGTTATCACATCATGTTATCACATGTACTGTATGACTACATCACATTAGCAAACTAAAACAAACAAAATTGAACCTTATTATACAGTAACTGTTTAATTCCATCCATTTAAGACATTAAGGGCCAGATTTACTAAACAAGGCAAATTGGTTGTGTTTCGTGCATTGCACTGTTGGTTTTATAATTCAGTAAGCTTTGTGTTACTTGCAGCATGGGACATTTTCAACATCAATCCCAGAATGCATTTCTGTTCACCTCCATTTGTCTGACGTCTCTAAATAATTATGTTATCTGCTTTCTGGTTGCATGTAGTGCTTTCAGTGTTAGTTATGTGCTCAGTGTAGCGAAAGCGACTATATGGGAATCAAGTATAATGTAGCATTAACTTTCATTGGTGTTATTGTGATTTCAGAATCAAATTACTTAATTCCTACAAACCACAGTCAACAACTATCATTCCCAGAATCCTTCACACTTTTCTTGCCAGAGCTTTTATCTGCATAAATAGCCAACACATTTTCAACAAGAGTTGAATGAGAGATGTATGCTTGAAATATAATTTCATTATTTTCTTTCCTCTCTATATTAATACAGGTCAATATTTCTAGACTGACACATTGTTCCACGTGAAGATGACCCAGAAGGCATGAAATGACTGATAACGGTGCCCATATCAATACAACTTGAAAGTCAACAATGTCCTCTAAGTGGATAACCAAAGAGTTGATTACAAAAGTTTGGCATGTCATTTGAAATGTGAAATTTTTTTTTTTGGACTGCTCACAATGCAGCACAAAACAAGAACACAAGGAAGTAGCTTTGTAAGCAACATGTTCACATGTTTTTAAATAGGACATCCCAAAACGCTCAAGTAAATGAGACACATTGTATATGAGATACATGTAATGATATACAGGTGCATCTCAATAAATTAGAATGTCATGGAAAAGTTCATTTATTTCAGTAATTCAACTCAAATTGTGAAACTCGTGTATTAAATAAATTCAATGCACACAGACTGAAGTAGTTTAAATCTTTGGTTCTTTTAATTGTGATGATTTTGGCTCACATTTAACAAAAACCCACCAATTCACTATCTCAACAAATTAGAATATGGTGACATGCCAATCAGCTAATCAACTCAAAACACCTGCAAAGGTTTCCTGAGCCTTCAAAATGGTCTCTCAGTTTGGTTCACTAGGCTACACAATCATGGGGAAGACTGCTGATCTGACAGTTGTCCAGAAGAAAATCATTGACACCCTTCACAAGGAGGGTAAGCCACAAACATTCATTGCCAAAGAAGCTGGCTGTTCACAGAGTGCTGTATCCAAGCATGTTAACAGAAAGTTGAGTGGAAGGAAAAAGTGTGGAAGAAAAAGATGCACAACCAACCGAGAGAACGGTTATGACAATTATGACAATCCTCATAATCCCCTTATGAGGATTGTCAAGCAAAATAGATTCAAGATTTCACAATTTGAGTTGAATTACTGAAATAAATGAACTTTTCCATGACATTCTAATTTATTGAGATTCACCTGTACATAATTGTTTCATTGAATTTCAACCTCAATTCTCCAACATAGTGCTCCCATCATTATTTACCCATCATAGATTTCCTTCTTCTGAAGACCAATTGATTTATCTTTTAAGCTGAAATTTAATATATCAAAACTAGGGATGGAAATGGTTCTAGTTTTGCGATCAACACAAATATCTTTGGAGACTGAATTCACCCTACAATAGATGTTGCTCTTCTACAAACAAAATTGTTGGGTTTTCAGTATGTGAATGTTTTCACCCAATGTGAATAGGAATGGGCTCCCTTTGAAAATCCATGCCACTCACATTCTGTATGAATTAACCTTAAGAAATGGTCTTCAATTTCCAACCCGGTCTGTGGATTATCCTGTGGATGGACTGACCTCCACAGACTGAAGGACACAGCATGCCTCATCACATATGACAACTGTGCTGAGACTTGAAGACTCCAGCCGATTAAACTGATTGAAATTTCATTTGTCTCTTTTCTACCTCTCACTTTTCTCTCTCCTTTCTTATCCCCTCTGGTGGACTGTGTCCTGCTTTTGTGCTTTTCTGGAACAATAACATGTAATGCACTATACTCTGTACAAATATTTCAAAACAATATAGATATATTGAAAAGCACTATAGAATTAAAACTGACATGACTTGACTTAAATCTTCTAGGTGGTTACCAACTGGCCCAAATTAACAAATTACCTAAATAAATACACACAATAAATAAAATATATATTTTTAATGTTTTATCAAAAAGCATATTTCTGATTACTTTGAAAAGTGATTGCATGTCGCCTTAACAAGCCACATGTACGGTGTACATATGAGGACATCCTCAGACCTTCAGACCCAAGGACAAATGTCAGGTGTCAGGTCTCATATAGGCGAAACAACCTCCGATATAAAGACATTGGAAGAAATGGCATCAGATGCAACCTCAGAAATTTACCGTTCTTATAAAGTTTAATTTAAAATGATGCTTTTAAACAGCTTACAAGAAAAAGTTCTTATCCAGGGCCGTGACCCCAATGGACATTAACGAGGATACATATTTGCTATTCTTGATGGTGCTCTGCTGTACTCCATTACAAACTGCTCTGCTGTACTCCATTACAAACTCAGTATGTGGTTAGGCAACACATTCTCACTCCCAACTCGTCACATATTGACACTTGTTCAGGACCCTTTGGCGTCACTTTTTGACACACAGGGTACCCGTTTAGTGTCATTTTTTGATGTGCAGGGTCCTCCATTGCTTTAAAATAATAAATACCTCTGACTGTACTTTTATTTGCATGCTGCTTGTTTTATATTGTACAGAAGTGGGTAGGTTTAGGGTAGGGTGGGGTTAGGTGCTCCAATGTAAGTATAACTTTATATAAAAGTATTTCTATTTTTTACAAATGCATGCAAACAACTGAAAACAATGGCCTGCTCTTCGAAAAGTGATGCTAAAAGGGTACCCCTGTTCGCCAATAGGTCCTGACCAAGCGTCAATATGTGACAAGTTGGTAGTGTGAACGTGTTGGGTTAGGACAGTGTTTCTCAACCCTGGTCCTGGGCGCCCCCCAGCACTGCACATTTTGTGTCTCCCTAATCAAACACACCTGATTCAACTCATTAGCTCATTAAAAGAAACGGGTGTGTCAGATAAGGGAGA
Source organism: Sinocyclocheilus anshuiensis (assembly GCF_001515605.1). NCBI lineage: Eukaryota > Metazoa > Chordata > Actinopteri > Cypriniformes > Cyprinidae > Sinocyclocheilus > Sinocyclocheilus anshuiensis. Next base: position 73,161 of record NW_015558610.1, on the reverse strand, counting down.
CATACAAAATGTGCAGTGTTGGGGGGGCGCCCAGGACAAGGGTTGAGAAACACTGGGTTAGGATGACATAAACTAAAAACAAAAAAAAAACGTTTTAGATTGGTCTGCCTTAGTAGTGTAATACCACTCATCAATGTCAAAATGTCTGAGATAGCCGTTCAGATGAAAGATGGGCTTTTTTTTAAGAGTTGTACTTTTCACATAAGCTGAATATGAACAGCATGATGCTTCAGTTTTAAGAGTGCAAACTAAGATGTAATGGCTAAATATTAAACTTTTGACTAATATTTGAATCTTTTAACTGTTTACAAAAAAAATGTTATGTAGTACTTTTGATTGACAGTTTCCCCAAATTTGCTCTTACCATCCACGCAGGCCGGCCTGGCTCTCGTTGTCCCAGCAATCTGTCCTTTCTTACATGCGCAGCGGGCCGTCTGTCTGGCAATCGTCCTGCGTGGCTGACTGCTGTCTCTGTCTAGAGTGACAATCTCACAGGTGCCTGCTGCCAGTTGACCTGCAGGACATAACCAAAGACAGAAGAAGAGTTCAGAGGGGATCACTGGGAATAGTGGCCACATCAGTGATTTTTTTAGCTTATTGAAGTTGTTTTTTCACAATTCAGGACAGGGTTATGCTTTGTTTGAGTATGATTATTTTCTTAAAATTCCTAAATAAAAAATACAGACAAATGAGACAATAGACATGCAATAAGAGTAGTATAATGTGGGCACTGGGCAGTAGAGCTAAAAAAAAAAAAAACTGGGGGGGGGGGGGGGG
>NW_015558610.1:70600-72326 GCF_001515605.1 Sinocyclocheilus anshuiensis | reverse complement strand
GCACATTTAATGTTTGAAATGTTTGAGTTCATATGATTGACTGAGAAATTGTTGAGATTTCTTCATTAACTCTAGAGGAGACATGGAATTATCAAGGGTTTTTTTTCTCAGTAGAAAGGAGAAAATGTCATGTTTAAGGAGAGGAGGGGAGACTTACATGAAAACAACAATCAACTATCAGTCAACAATCTTATTGCCTCAACATTTATGTTAACCCTCATTTTTTTTAACAACAATTTGTGTTGTCAGAATTTAATTAGTGTAAAGCAACTACAGCAATTAATTATATTTAGCTTCATCACTTTACATAAATAAATGAACACACACAAACTGAAAATATATTTTAGTATATTGTCATTATATAAAAAAAAAACCTAGAAGAGTTTAGTTTCATTAATTTAAACAAACAAACCAACAAACACTGAAAATGTAGTTTAGTCAAAGTTGCCATCATATGAAAAAGAGATCTACAACAGCAGAATTATACAACATACTGTGACAGTTATGATGCAAAACGCAATCACATATCTACTGTTATCAAAATGTTTAACCACTGCATGTGTGGAACTTTTTTTGCTTGCTTAATATCTTAATTTTAACAAATCAATATTGATTTTTAAACCCCAAGATTGATATTTTAGTCTATGCTAGAGGACATGTTCGGTTCACTTAGTTTTGCTGTGGCCACAACATTAATTTGTTAACATCAGATTAATCAAATTAACACCAAAGTTATTAACATCTTTTTTTTTTTTTTTTGTGGCCACAACTTCTAATGTAGAGAGAAAAATATCCTTTTCTCGTGGCCGTGAGTTTAATGCATAAACACACCTGCATTTGCATTGCAACCTGGGAAACATCTTTTATGCATTTGTATCAGGGGGGAAACAAGTAAAATGATGTGTTGGTGTGCAAGTAAATACAATTCATACATAATATTGTATGATAATATTATAGGATTGTATAATTCATACCTCAAGGCTCAGTACTAGGACCGTTACTTTTCACGCTTTTCATGTTACCCTTGGGAGATATTATTAGGAAAGGAAAAATGGTGTTAGCTTTCACTGTTTATTCACTGTTTTTCACTGTATTTTTCTTCGCAGCCTGACAAAACATACCAATTTTAAAAACTACACTCTAAAAAATGGTGGGTTGAATATTGACAAACCCAGCTTCGTCTGTTTGGATTATTGTTTGGATGTTTGGATCACCTGTAAATAAACTGCATTTGGGTTCGTCACTACGCTCGTCTTCAGTGGACTAAATCGTTACAGAATACACGACCACCACCATGAACCCAGCAGATCATCTTTTTCGCCTCCGTCAAGGTAATCGCTCCATAGAGGATTATGTTCAAGACTTTTGTGGACTCTGTCACCAAGTGGATTTTAATGAAACATTCCTGAAAGACATTTTCCGTTTTGGTTTGGACAAAAGCATTTCACGTTTAATGCCACATAATACCCCACACTGGTCACTAGAGCAGTATATAGACTTTGCTCTGCAGTTGAGTGGATCTGCTTTCACTGTGGGTGTCATGGAGAAGGAACATGACACTTCCCAAAAGTCTGCTCACATCATGCCAGTTAAGGTAAAGTTTACTCATGTCATATCTACCAAGTCAAAGCCTGATCACATCATGTCTGCCAAGCCAGAGTCTGCTAACATCATGTCTGCTACCCCAGGGCCTGCTCACGTCACGTCTGCCAAACCAGAGCCTGCT
>NW_015558610.1:69710-70263 GCF_001515605.1 Sinocyclocheilus anshuiensis | reverse complement strand
CTGCCAAGCCACAGCCTTCTCACGTCATGTCTGCTACGCCAAGTTCTGCTCACATCATGCCTGCCAAGCCAAAGCCTGCTCACATTATGGGCAGAGAAGGCAAAGCCTGCCCCGCTACTCCAGGACCTGCTCACATCATGCCAGTTAAGTCAAAGTTTACTCATGTCATATCTACCAAGTCAGAACCTGTTCACTTCATGTCTGCCAAGCCAGAGTCTGCTAACGTCATGTCTGCTACCCCAGGACCTGCTCACGTCACGTCTGCCAAGCCAGAGCCTGCTCACATCATGCCGGTCACTCAGGAGATTCTTCACAATATGGCCGCCATTGAAGAGCTTCGTTGCAAGATGGCCGCCACACAAGAGTCTCTTCGCAAAATGGCCACCCTTCTAGAGTCTCGTCACGTCTCAGCTGATCTTCAAGAGTCTCGTCACATTGCAGAAGATCATCCAGAGTCTCGTCACGACATGGCCGACATTTCAGAGTCTGCTCACGTCATGCCTGAGTCCCCGGCCAAGATGGCCGCCACGCCTGAGTCCCCGGCCAAGATGGC
>NW_015558610.1:68913-69411 GCF_001515605.1 Sinocyclocheilus anshuiensis | reverse complement strand
ACCCAGAGCCTGCTCCCGTCATGTCTGCTACGCCAAGTCCTCTTCACGTCATGTCGGCCAAGCCAGAGCCTACCCATGTCATGCCTGCCACGCCTGAGTCCCCGGCCAAGATGGCCGCCACGGCTGAGTCCCCGGCCAAGATGGCCGCCACGGCTGAGTCCCCGGCCAAGATGGCCGCCACGGCTGAGTCCCCGGCCAAGATGGCCGCCACGGCTGAGTCCCCGGCCAAGATGGCCGCCACGGCTGAGTCCCCGGCCAAGATGGCCGCCACGGCTGAGTCCCCGGCCAAGATGGCCGCCACGGCTGAGTCCCCGGCCAAGATGGCCACCACGGCTGAGTCCCCGGCCAAGATGGCCGCCATGCCTGAGTCGGACGCTGAGCTTGGGCTGAAAGGTCTGATTGCTAGTGTGATGGACCCACCTCTGATGTCGGTGCGAGCTGCGGGCATCCCCATAACATCAGTGCTCTCAAGCCCAACCGTCTTCAAGGTCCTGCCAC
>NW_015558610.1:64509-68451 GCF_001515605.1 Sinocyclocheilus anshuiensis | reverse complement strand
CATGGAGGCCGCTCACGAACTCACAGTCTGCCCTGTCACGACTAAGAAGGCCGTCCATGAATTCATTGCCTGTCTTGTCACGGCCAAGAAGGCCGTTCATGAACTCACTGCCTGTCCTGCTACGGCCATGGAGGCCGTTCACGAACTCACTGCCTGTCCTGCTACGGCCAAGGAGGCCGCTCACGAACTCACAGTCTGCCCTGTCACAGCCATGGAGGCCTTTCATGAACTCACTGTCTATCCTTTCACGGCCAAGGAGGCCATTCAAGAACTCTCTACTTGTTCTGTCTCGGGCAAGTGGTCTGTCCATGTCTCTGCTCCACCATGGCTTCCTGCTCTGCCGTCATCACCCGGCCGCCCTGCTCTGCCTGCACCACCATGGCCCCCCGGGCTTCCTGGGCTTCCTGCTCTGCCGTCATCACCCGGCCGCCCTGCTCTGCCTGCACCGCCATGGCTCCCTGCTCCGCCATGGCTGCCCGATCTGCCCGCTCCGCCAAGGCTGCCCGATCTGCCTGTTCCTCTTCACGGGCCTGGCCCTCCGTCCCTCCCCCAGTTCCGCCTCCACTCCACCACCCTCCTGGATTTTTTGGATTTTGTTAGGCCGTCTGGAGCTGCCTTTAGAGGGGGGGAAATGTAATGTGGTGTTTGGGTTTTGTCATGTTCATGTTTTCATGTCTTTTATTTTGGAGTTTAGTCATGGTCCCTATTTGTGTCATGCTTCCCTTGCCCTCATGTATTCATGCCATTGGTTCTCTTGTTCATTGTGTCATGTTCTGATTGGTTGTCTTAGTCATGTGTCTTGTTTCCCATTGGTTTGTTCTTGTCATGTGACCCTCTTGTCTGCTATAAGTAGCCATCATGTTGTCATTGTTCCTTGCCGTGTATTGATGTTGTAACCCGCTGTCGGTGAGTCTAGTCTGTTATGCCTCGTCAAGTCTGTTCATGCCTAGTCAAGTCAAGTCTGTGTCTCTAGTCTTCGTCTGTTTGGATTATTGTTTGGATCACCTGTAAATAAACTGCACTTGGCTTCTTCACTACGCTCGTCTTCAGTGAACTAAATCGTTACACTGGGTTTGTCCATATTTTACCCAGCACTGGTTTGTATTTAACCCAGCATTTTTAAAATTGTAACGGAATGCATAGTTGATATATAAAAACTGGATGACTAGTAATTTATTACTGTTAAATAAAAAAAAAACAGAGGTGTTAATTATGGAATCAAAAACCTCTGCATGTAATAACCTAGAACACTGTCTAATACTTGATGGCTGCTCTGTCAATTCGTCGTCATCAGTTAGGAACCTAGGTTTGCTATTTGATAGTTTCTAGCATTTGTAAAACTGCATTTTTCCATCTCAGAAATATATCTAAATTACGACCTATCCTTTCAATGACAAATGCATAAACATTAATTCATGCGTTCATGACTTCAAGGTTAGATTATTGTAATGCTCTATTGGGTGGTTGCTCTGCGCATTTAATAAACAAACTCCAGCTGGTTCAAAATGTAGCAGCTAGAGTTCTTACTAGAACCAAGATGTATGAAGTATGATATTAGCCCGGTTCGGGCAACACTGCACTGGCCCCTTATTAAATATCGTATACATATTAAAATATTGCTAATTACCTATAAAGCTCTGAATGGTTTAGAACCTCAGTATTTGAGCGAGCTCTTATTGCATTATAGTCCTTCACGTTCGCTATGATCTCAAAACTCTGGCCATTTGATAATACCTAGAATATCAAAATCAACTGTGGGTGGCAGATTCTTTTCCTATTTAGCACCCAAACTCTGGAACTATCTATTTAACACCGTTCGGGAGGCAGACACACTCTGTCAATGTAAATCTAGATTAAAATCCCATCTCTTTAACCTGGGTTACACATAACACACTAACATATTTCTATTATTCAACATTTCTATGATTCAAATCCATTAAAGAATTGTTAGGCTGCATTAATTAGGTCAACCGGAACCCGAGAACACTTCCCATAACACATGATGTACTTGTTACATCGTTAGAAGAATGGCATCTATGCTAATATCAGTATGTTTCTTTCTTATTCCGAGGTCACTGTAGCCACCAGATCCAGACTGTATCCAGATTAGATGGTCACTACAGCCACCCAGACTAAGCCGTATCCAGACCAGATGGTGGATCAGCACCTAGAGATGACCTCAACAACCCTGAATGTCAGCGGAGACCATGTCAAATCGATGAGCTTGACTTGAATATAAAATAATATATATATTTTTATAATCTATTACCTAATTAGCTTTTAAACTGACAAAGGAACATGAGTTATTTTAAGATAATGTACACAATGCTCATACATTAAAGTGCATTTCTCCCTAAAGAACTGTGAAATGGCAAACAAAATGCCATTCACAAATTAGAAGCACAAAACGAGGATTTGTAAAGAAAAATGTCGGAGGATTTCGATATAAGCCAAGAGGAGACTGGTTTTCCTTTGCTAAAGTAAGGAAACATTGTTTCCTTTGCTCCTGCATTTCTCAGAGGCACGCACGATGCATACGTCTTACGTCATCCGCCTGAATGTCTTCAGTAAGTAAGGAAACGTTGTTTCCTTTGCTCCTGCATTTCTCAGAGGCACGCACGATGCATACGTCTTACGTCATCCGCCTGAATGTCTTCAGTAAAAAAAAGTGTTTATTACATTTGAAATATGGATATTTATCTTACAAAAATGCATGGATTCGCTACAGGAGGCCTTTATTCACCCCCCGGAGCTGTGTGAGGGACGTTTTATTATGGATGCACACACTTTATTTCACGCCTTCTGAACTGTTGACAACCAACACCCTCTTACCCCCATTGAAAGGCTTGGAGGGGCCAGGACAACTTTTAATATAACTCCATAATATTGGATTCGTCTGAAAGAAGAAAGTCACATACACCTAGGATGCTTTGAGGGTGAGTAAAACACAGGCTAATTTTCATTTTTGGGTGAACTAACCCTTTATCTGGGTCGAGCTGGCAGCTGGACCGCCCCCTCAAGAGCTGACTGTGTGTGCTCTGCTCCAAAACAGACTACACATAAATCGCGTGCATCCCCACCCCTTATTTAGCAAGGGCAGGGAGAATGAGCGATCCAAAAGCAATCTGCTGATATGCAACAATATCAATCTCCACGAAGAAAGATAGCTGCAGCAGCGAGCTCTCACTCAAAGGGGGAAGAGACCGCAGCGCTACATCACCTCGCCCGTGACATCTCGCCCATCCATTGGACTGATTACACACGTGATTCAGAGTGTGATCACGCTGAAGGCGTTCCCATAGCATTTAGACGCAGCTCGAGTTCCTGAAGGGGAACCACTATTTTCTGCTGATGCCCGCAGTTTATATACATTATAATTACCCAACGATATAATTTCGACAGAAGATATTGAAGTATATGAAGAGTTTGGTTCCAAAACGCTATAAATCCATTTTGATTAATTTGAGTAAAAAGGTGTTTTCTTTACCAAGAAAGTGGCAAGATGAAAACTACTATTTTCTGTTTCAAACTTTCACATAGCATCTTTAGGTTATAATAGCATTAAAAATTCAAATCCAGATTTTGATTTTCAAAGATTTATTATAAAAAACAGATTTTTTTTCCCCAAAAATGCAATAAATCCATTGAATCAATATAAAAGTTATTTTTCATATTGAAACTGTTGAAAACACACAGCAAAGTAATTTGATCCACATATGACAGCCTCTGAACTTGGTCAATACTAATCTTATTAATAGCTTACGTTTCTTCTCACCCCGATAGAGCTGTAGATCACTGACAAGCTACGCAATATCGCGTTCATAATTGAAGGCGATTCATCTGTGATTATGAACGTGATATTGCATAGCTTGTCAGTTACTGTTTACAATGCGTGGAATGGTGCGCTGTGATTGGTTGAGCGGATGTATCGCATTCTGCAGA
>NW_015558610.1:61426-63617 GCF_001515605.1 Sinocyclocheilus anshuiensis | reverse complement strand
TTGGAACCAAACTCTTCATATATATATATATATATATATATATATATGTGTGTGTGTGTGTGTGTGTGTGTATATATATATGTATATATATATGTATATGTATATATCATCAATCAATCAATCAAAAATGAAATAAATAAAAATAAAACATATATAAAATATAATTAATTAAAAAATATAATAATAATAATAATTCCCATGTGCAAGAATGTGAATATGGCATGGGCAGAAGCTAGCAGCACATAAATACCAGAATGTAAAAATTGTTACTCTATGCATTTAAATGTGGTCCAATTTAATTTGCACTTTACCAACTAAACAACAGACACCTATTTTCTAATACAAATGCATTGTGCTAATATTTAACTCTGCATTAAATTAAAGATCAAAATTTACATATCAATTTGTGTATTACATTGTGATTTCACATGGCAGTATATTTTAGTCCATACATTTGAGAGACATGTCCTTAAATGTAACGCAAATGTAACAAACACATGGATGCAAAATGTTGATGGTGCTTTCAATTCCTCCATATTTAATCATGTTGTATTAACTATTTTGTGTAAACTGTGATCTTGTTTGTCATTCTCTGATTATCTACTGAAGCTCCCTCGGCACCTGTACCATTTCCACGTTTCTATGTCTTGCGCCTGGCACAGAGGCAAAGTTGGAAGGTGTGCCTCAAAAATCTTCTGTTCGTGGTAGTTGTATAAAGACAGCTCTATGTCTAAATAAACACAATCACAATTCTTGTCAAGAAAAAAGAAACAGAAACAGCGATTGTGAAGTGATTGTGAGCAGGATGGCAAAAAGGTGTGGTCAAGCTTAGGTGAATAGTGGCCACGTCCACCCCTGGCCACTCTCTAGCTTTAATTTTATAATTAGATGTAAAAGTAAATGTAAAAGCTGCCTTATGTGCAATTTACATGTTTGCATGCATTTATTTGAGTATTGCTTATTATATTAATCAAATTTAATTTAATAGTCTGCCCCAAAAACATACTGAACCGTGACTTCAAAACCAAGGTACATTGGTACAAACCAACTGTCATTTTTGTATAACATTACACCCCACTATATACAGTCTACAGAGTTTCATGACTGAGCTTATTGCATAATTTAAGCAATTTCAAGCAAACCTGAACAGATTAAAAATGTAAACACTGCATCAATAATTTAGAAATCAACAACACAGCTTCACAGCTTAAGTTAAGGATGTTTGTTACCTTCTGTCCCTCTGTGCGGCCTTCAGATTAACCTGTCTTTATGTGAATCTGGTCTACAGGGAATCTGCTTCCTGCTCCAGGCCTGTGGATTCTGATTGGCAGCGAGTCAGAACTGTGATTTAAACTGACCCAGAGTCAGTGTGCGGAGGTAGAACAGGCTTAATTAACTAACGCACAGGTCACATTCAGGCAAATGGAGAATCTTAAAATACACAGCCGTACTGCCACACCAAGTTATGGTGTTCCCTCACTGCAGTGCACAGATCTGCCAAACTCTCTGGAGTCTTGTTTATTTCAGACACAGCTGTGTGCAGCATTACTTGTTTATTAGGGCTTTCTGAACCACACAGCCTGTTCTCTGAGAGTGTGACATGTGTGCATTTCTTATTAAAAATCTTGCACACAACTCAGCTTACATTACATAAGATCTGACTTTAATTTAAAGCAACTTTAATAAGCAATTTAGCTCCCCAAGGTTGTGTGTGTGTGTGTGTGTGTGTGTGTGTGTGTGTGTGTGTGTGTGTGTGTGTGTGTGGGCAAAGGTTAAACAATATCAAGCTTAACAAGATGTTTGTGTTTTCATGAAATGTATACAACCTTTAGCCTGAAGATTGTAGAGTGTGTGAGTTGGATTATGTAAAAATCCATTTGTCAGTGTGTTTGCTGTCTAGATGAGACGTGTTAAGCTCTGCAGGTGATGAGAAAACACAACTTCCTGATATTTCACAGTTTAACTGCTGTTCTGTTCATAAACCCCCCTTATATTCTGATATATGGATATCACAACTTCTTAACAAAAACCCTTTCCCCCCTTTCAGATTGCTTTAAATATCAAGATGGGTTTAATTTTTCAGTAGGCACATGGTACAGTAATTAAAACTAGATAAAAAAGTTCATCTAGACAAACTTTAAGTTGGCTTGAGAAAGCCGGACCAGAAAGTTTGAAAAAGTTTGAAAAGTTA
>NW_015558610.1:60083-60733 GCF_001515605.1 Sinocyclocheilus anshuiensis | reverse complement strand
GATAGATAGATAGATAGATAGATAGATAGATGAGTTTAAATGAGTCTGAATGGGTTAGAAATAGTACATAGAAAGGAAGTCTGAGTGAGTCTAATGGGCTTCAGTGTGTTTAGATTTGAATTTTGACAGTTGGAGTTTGACGGAATGTTCAGATGAGCAGAGACTTTTCAATTCAAGTCTATGGGATTTTTATGATTTTTAATATTTCATTTTTATGAAAACCGTAAGTCCGATCAGTTAGAAAAGATATAGCACACCCGGTCAGATGAGTATGAAGAGCTGTGCTGAGTTTGAGTCTGTAGAGTTAAAGCTCTAGGAGGAGTAGCAGTCAGAAATTTTAGTCTCAGAAAAATAATAATAATAATAATAACTAGATAAAAAAGTTTGTCAAGACAAACTTTAAGTTGACTTGAGAAAGCCTACCCTAGAAAGTTTGAAAAAGTTTGAAAAGATTAAAAAGTTTAAGAAGTTTAAAAAGTTTTAAAAGTTTTAAAAGCTCAAAGTTTTAATGTTTTGAAGGCAATACAGTCTATAGATAGATAGATAGATAGATAGAAAGATGGATAGAATAGATGATAGAGATGATAGATAGATAGATAGATAGATAGAAATAGTCAGATGATAGATAGATAGATAGATAATAGATAGAT
>NW_015558610.1:42241-59591 GCF_001515605.1 Sinocyclocheilus anshuiensis | reverse complement strand
ATAGATAGATAGATAGATAGAAATAGTCAGATGATAGATAGATAGATAGATAGATAGATAGATAGATCAGTTTGAATGAGTTAGAAATAGTACATAGAAAGGAAGTCTGATAGAGTCTAATGGGCTTCAGTGTGTTTAGATTTGAACTTTGACAGTTGGAGTTTAACGGAATGTTCAGATAAGCAGAGACTTTTCAGTGCAAGTCTATGGGATTTTTATGATTTTTAATCTTCATTTTTAAGAAAACCATAAGTCCGATCAGTTAGAAAAGATATAGCACACTCGGTCAGATCAGTATGAAGAGCTGGGCTGAGTTTGGAGTCTGTAGAGTTAAAGCTCTAGGAGGAGTAGCAGTCAGAAATTTTAGTCTCAGAAAAAGAATAATAATAAGTTTAAGACGGATTTCAGTAAATTGGCTTTCTCAACCCAACTTAATAAATAGAGCTAATTAGAAGTCTGAAATGTGAACTTTGAACAAACATCAATGTTATTTATTTATTTCCTCTGTTAATTGCACACCTTCTGTGTGCAAGTGAGCTGAGTGAAATGCAAATTTGTGGTTGTGTAAGTTTCCTTCCTTCCCTTGTTTTTCATTTCCCTCAAACCATTAAAAAAGCATGGAACTCTAGAGTAAATGTGACCCATGTTAGAAAGACCAGGCAAATGTTCTTCATCTCCTTCTAGATTTCATCAACTTTCTTTTCATTTATATTCCACCCCTCCTCCATGCTTCTGGATGATGTTGGATAATGATATGTCATATGTGCGTAGCAGCAGGAAATCCATCTTTCTCTGTAACACTCATTTCTGCAGAGATTGCATTTGTCTGCCTGATCTGAAAATCCCCAACAGGAACTTCAAAAAACCTCCCCCTTACATTGCTATAAGCATAGTAAGACACTAAGAGATGAGATGAAGCACTTTGAAATCTTCTTTTTGTCAGCAATTCCTTTATCAGCATTCATGCATTGCATAACATTCTTCTGCTTTGTGTCCCAGTGTAGGCTACATTTTGTTATCCTGTGCTGCACTGGTATTAAAATATAATAGTAGTGTAATATTATAATAGAGCTGCTATTCCATGCATCTTTAAAAATGTCAAAATGTCCTTGATATTTTGCATAAAGAGCATGATGTACTATGGGGAAAAAAAAAACTACAGATTTCATTAGCTTCAACCTATTGAAATGTGTTTGCAATGTTTATTAGACGTCCTTTCTTCAGTTATTTTATGCAAGGATCAAGCAAAAACTGCAGAAGGATGCCATTATTAATGTAAGAGACCTTTTACTGGAGCGAACATCAGGTTTATAAGGTATCCTTATTAATGTTACTGCAACAAATCACAACATACATTTACAGATCTTATACCTTTTAGATATTATTTTTTAAGACCTAATGAATGTATATACATACATACATAAACCAGTACTTTGTATACAATTCCTTTAACTGTGACTTTTAAGACTGTGTGTCCTTGAACACAGGGGCAGTTTATATTATACACACGTATACATACACAACCATATTCCCTTCTCCTCAGTTTTCCTTAATTTGTTTGATATTTCTCCATCCAGTGCATATGTCATATAATAATGCTGATGTAAATGCATTTTTTGCTGTCTTCACTTTCTTTCTTTCTTTCTTTCTTTCTGTTAACAACCAACAGCTAATACTGATTCCACTTTTTCAAAACTCTTCATATAGTCTGCATATATAGTATGCATATATATATAGATAGATAGATAATATAGATAGATAGATAGATAGATAGATAGATCGAGGCGAGCTAGGGCGGCGACGCGAGCGGCAATTTCCATAGCCGCGGGGGGGAAAAACCAGGAAACAAAAACTTCTCAAAAAAGGGAAAAAACAAACGCGAGGAGAAGACGCCGCTCACTTTCAGTTTTGGTCCGGTATTCTGTCACGGGTGCACTGCTGAGCGGAGTCAGGAGCAAGGAACGGAGAGAGACGAGGAGTACATCAATCCAACTGGGTTTAATTTACACACAGGAACACGGAACACTCACGCAATACATCTAGACATAGACATGACATGAACATACAATACCGGACGCTGGAGCACACACAGGGAACACTATTTATACACACAGGAGGAGGGGATGACGAGACACACCTGGGAGCAATGAAGCATCAAGGGAAACACCTGGGACAAATTATACATGGGAAAGGAAGGCACATGAGGAAAACAACCACAAAACACGGAACAGAGTCTGACAGATATACACCTAACAACAGAGAACATTACATAAGAATGGACGTTTTGGACCTTAATGATTCACATAAATGTGTATATCATTATAAAATATGAATGCAACATTTTTACTTTACTGACTTTACTAAAGCAGGCGATATGTAACAAGAAGGAATCATATAAATGCTAGATCATATAAATGTTCATTTATTTGTTAAAAATAATTTGTTGTATAAAGGCAACAACATTAACAACATGCTTAGTATAATGACTCATACTGTATGTACACTAATGTGAGGGTTCTATGCTCTGCTTCCTCTCTTCCTCCCTACTAGTAATCTTCTTTTCCCACCAACCTGTCTTCCTTGAACCATGTTTCTAAAGAAAATAATTTAGAATCTGTTTTTGGGACATTTATTATTTATTGTAAATATTCTGTTAAGATTGTTTACACATTTCATTACAATTACCATATAAATGCACAAAATCGCCATTATTCTATTTTAAATGTGTTTTTAACATTAAAGTTTTGAGAGCCGGAAATTAGCATTTGAAAATGCACTTGATACATAATGTCATAATGACAATATGACTTCAGTTTTGACCAATGCATTAAAAAAACAAAAAAACATAATACAGTTCCATAAACATTACATGTCTCACATTTCTCTAAGCTCCATCTCTTTCCCCAAGCTTGTTAGATCACTTTGTCATGCATTCATTAGACAAATGTTCAACAGCAGCATATACAGCTGAAGTAAAACTGTAATTGATTTGGTGCTTTTGCAAAGCCTGAAGGCTCTTGTAGATTAGTGACGATACTGGTGTCAGTGTCAATTAATTTACGTAGTTCCTTCAGTCTTTGTGGTACTGAAACATCTAAAAAGCTTGTGCTAATGGCAGACATTGGCTGAATCTGAGCTCTATTTATATCTTGAGTGCTTTAGTGTTTAAAAAAATGAAATGCTGAATTGCTGGAAGTCACTTATGCGGATGCGGATGCTTCTATAATTGCTCAGAGGTTTCGAAAAAAAAAAATATTATTCATCTATTTACTAGAAAAGGGAGCAGAGAAAAATGGAAGAAAGTCAAGGATGTGACATTTTAAAATCTCACGGCTGGTAAGTATGTATTTAAATTCTTACTAGCTGGATCTAGGCATGGGCAGGGGTGGGATAAGCTCACACAAATGTCTGTTTTGGCCATGCAATCAAAACCCCTTTTTGTTAAATGTTTATTTGTGTTAGCGTTTAGGTTTCTTTATTCCCACCTTTGTGTTTTTCATATCTGTAACTGCCAACACTATCAACAGGTAAATTATTTATTTCTTAAAATGTCTCTACATTCCATTGGACTGATTTCACACGTGCTTTCACGCAGAGGCGTTCCCACAGCATTTCATCACAGCACTCCAGGCCCTTGATAGAGAAAATTATATTATATAAAGTGTTCTAAATAGGGTTCCACTATTTTTAAAAGCGGATGAATACTAATTTAGTACCGTTTAGAACCTTTTTTTTTTCTTAAGAGTGTATTTTTGACTAATCACAACGCATATTTGCATCTCTGTAAGTTACAGGAATCCCACATTAAAACCTGCAATACATGCAAGACATGAGAATGGGCAACACATAGTGGCTTTCTTACACTGTATGATGTTACAGAAAACTAGTTGTCCAGTACGATTCTGTTCACACAGCAGGTTTGCTGAAATTACGGTTGTGAGTCCCAGCCAATATTAAAGAGCTACACTTGATGCACATTTGCTGAAAAGACATACAGTACAGAGGTAGTCAAAAATGCATGTGGCCACATCGCATTTGAAGCAGAATCAATCCCGAATGCGTTAGGCATAGCAATGAAGCACCTCCCATTTGCCTCTCTACCACCTAACATGTAATTGTTATACTATGCTGCCAACCCGCTTGCCTGCTTCAGTTTCACTGTTGGGGATTTTGCTGTAGGAAACGTTGCATCTGCTGCAGAAAGCATACAGTATTTCAATAACAAATGCCACTAAAACTTCCGTTTTCTAAAGACAGAGAAAAAAGGTATGTGAAATAGTACTGTCTGTACTAATGATCAGTGATACATTATTGTTCATGTTTATGTCTTTGCTAAAGAAGTGTGAAACCTGAGTAGTAGGATGTGATTACTATTACTTGTTTGCCCCCCCCCTCCCCATAAAAAAACAATCAGTTTACATTTCCAAACATTAATTTTGCCATTAATTGTAATAATCCAGTGAGATTTTTGTTTGCACAAGGAGTCTGACAACAGCCAGTGCTCAGTACCCACAGAGATCTGATCTCATCATCATCCAGTTTGTCTGGAATGACATGAAGAAACAAAACAAACTGAGACAGACTAAATCCAGAAGAACTGTGGAAACGTCTCCAAGATGCTTCAAGAAACCTACCTGCAAATCTACCTGAAAAACTCTGCACAAGTGCACCTAGGGCAAAAGCTGCTTTAAACGCAAAGGATGGTCACACCAAATGTTGATTTAATTTAGTTAATAGAAGTTAATTGATGAAGAAAATCTATTTATGACATTATTTTGAACAGCATTCTCAGTTTACAGCATTTTTACACAAGTGCCTAAACTTTTAACAGTACTGTAGCTTTGCAGGTAGGTCTCTTGAAGCAGTCGGAGTCAGTCTCAGTTTGAATCGAATTGAATTGAATTGAATTGAATTGAATTGAATTGAATTGAATTGAATTGAATTGAATTGAATTGAATTGAATTGAATTGAATTGAATTGAATTGAATTGAATTGAATTGAATTGAATTGAATTGAATTGAATTGAATTGAATTGAATTGAATTGAATTGAATTGAATTGAATTGAATTGAATTGAATTGAATTGAATTGAATTGAATTGAATTGAATTGAACTGAATTGAATTTAGAGAGAGAGAGAGAGAGAGAGAGAGAAATTCGTCCTGCAAGGTCGTTACTCAGTTATGATACTAGACAAGTTTCTATTTGTGTACACTGTGAAAAAGTGTACCATTTACATTTCATTTTAGCTTTTTAGAACGCCAATCTAATCATATTCCCATTATGAAAATTGCCCTGTCTTTCTAAGAAAATTTGAACAACTTTTTTCATATATTATCATCCGTAATATTTAATTTACTTGGATAATTCACGCTCTTGAATCACAAATGATCTCCTTTTAGTTATGAATCTCTCTAATCGCAAAAAAGGATTTATAAATTATTTATATATTAAATTAAAATCAATTCAGTGATTAAAAACTTCGAAACACTTCTTACATTTCTCCTGTTTGAATGTGCACATTCATAATTAACACTGAAGAATGTAGACATAAATTAAATAAATAATCAAATTCCATAAATTGGTGAAGGTGTATAAATTATTGTGATTTTTGTGGTGCATTTACATTTAAAGAACAACCACACAACCCTTCCTAATATGAAACCTGGTCTTAACCCTCAGGGACTTTTGGGGGGGTTTGCATGAGTTTGTGTGGGATCACAAGGCCTATAATCTGTGAGCAGATTCAGGGTCCATGAGGCCATTCATTGTGCTTCATCAGCATTCAGTGAAGAGGACATTTCGCCTTCAGAGCGTGAATGCCGCCTTGAAATGGTCTGTCTTTAATCTCAGCTGGCGGGGTCTGATGCAGGATAAAGACACCACACATCCTCTCATCCGCTACTTCCTCCAGGTCCTCTCTAGACTTCACTCTATCTCACTATCTCTTCATTCTCATTGCACCAACTCTTTCTGCGTTTAAATCCCTCATGATCTTAATGTGATTGGTATGTTCGACTAAGAAGTGTGTGAGAATTTGTTGGGTTTGGGGTGAGAAACATTCTGCTAAAAGGCTGCATAATACTGTAGATTTTGTGAAACCTAGCAAAACAAAATACAATGAACGGATCTACAAAGGTTCTTAAAGTTTTTAGGGGATCAGATTTATACCCCCTCAGCTGGCCTGGAACACATTTTTAACCAAGGGGGAACCACCCAAAGGAACATGATTTCAACTGAAGGGCAACACCCCTCACACCCCTGGAATGAAATTTCAACCAAGGGTCATAGAAACCGCTATAAATGCCTCACCAGTTTGTGTGCTGCTTATTCGTTACATCACGTAACTGACCCTTAAAACCTTTCTTAAAGTCAATTATAATATTACCCTATGTGACCTTAACCAGATCAGCAGTAGGGACAGCGATATCTCGAATGCTTTGTCCAACTGTACAGATCTCACCTTGGAAATATCTGAATCGGCATGTAGCTCACGAACAGCTTACAGAATCAAAAGCTCATATGACAGAATATGATGGTAATTAAATATTTGTTTGTGACTTGCAGTGCGAATTACAATCCAGTACCACCAAGAAAATTGAATTTTAAAAAAGATAATGTTTTGCTATTTACACCCAAAGTGTAACTGGTTTGTTCTAGGAGGGGATCAAACCCATGTCTCTTACATTCAAAGTCACTGAGTTTACTGATTAAGCTAACACCCCAATTAAAGAATCCAAGAGCAGAGGTAGTAACAAACAAAGAGTCGTTGATCTCCAGCAAAAGGCGATCTTTACTGAAGAAAAGTGCAACAAAACAAAGGAAGCAGAGCTAAAAAAAAAAAAACAGTGAAAAGCAAAGCAGAAACTAGAGTCCAAGAACATCAACTAATACAGACTTAACTTTCAGCAGGCAACTGGTAACATAGGCTCAAGACTGAACAATAAAGCATGGCACAAACTCACTTATTCAGGGCTAAACACAGAGGCGGACAAAGTACTCAACTCCATTACTTGAGTGAAAGTACAGATACTGCTGGTCAATATTACTCCATTACAAGTAAAAGGCACCTAGGGCAAAAGCTGCTTTAAACGCAAAGGATGGTCACACCAAATGTTGATTTAATTTAGTTAATAGAAGTTAATTGATGAAGAAAATCTATTTATGACATTATTTTGAACAGCATTCTCAGTTTACAGCATTTTTACACAAGTGCCTAAACTTTTAACAGTACTGTAGCTTTGCAGGTAGGTCTCTTGAAGCAGTCGGAGTCAGTCTCAGTTTGAATCGAATTGAATTGAATTGAATTGAATTGAATTGAATTGAATTGAATTGAACTGAATTGAATTTAGAGAGAGAGAGAGAGAGAGAGAGAGAGAGAGAGAGAGAGAGAGAGAGAGAGAGAGAGAGAGAGAGAGAGAGAGAGAGAGAGAGAGAGAGAGTTGAACTGAATTGAATTTAGAGAGAGAGAGAGAGAGAGAGAGAGAAATTCGTCCTGCAAGGTCGTTACTCAGTTATGATACTAGACAAGTTTCTATTTGTGTACACTGTGAAAAAGTGTACCATTTACATTTCATTTTAGCTTTTTAGAACGCCAATCTAATCATATTCCCATTATGAAAATTGCCCTGTCTTTCTAAGAAAATTTGAACAACTTTTTTCATATATTATCATCCGTAATATTTAATTTACTTGGATAATTCACGCTCTTGAATCACAAATGATCTCCTTTTAGTTATGAATCTCTCTAATCGCAAAAAAGGATTTATAAATTATTTATATATTAAATTAAAATCAATTCAGTGATTAAAAACTTCGAAACACTTCTTACATTTCTCCTGTTTGAATGTGCACATTCATAATTAACACTGAAGAATGTAGACATAAATTAAATAAATAATCAAATTCCATAAATTGGTGAAGGTGTATAAATTATTGTGATTTTTGTGGTGCATTTACATTTAAAGAACAACCACACAACCCTTCCTAATATGAAACCTGGTCTTAACCCTCAGGGACTTTTGGGGGGGTTTGCATGAGTTTGTGTGGGATCACAAGGCCTATAATCTGTGAGCAGATTCAGGGTCCATGAGGCCATTCATTGTGCTTCATCAGCATTCAGTGAAGAGGACATTTCGCCTTCAGAGCGTGAATGCCGCCTTGAAATGGTCTGTCTTTAATCTCAGCTGGCGGGGTCTGATGCAGGATAAAGACACCACACATCCTCTCATCCGCTACTTCCTCCAGGTCCTCTCTAGACTTCACTCTATCTCACTATCTCTTCATTCTCATTGCACCAACTCTTTCTGCGTTTAAATCCCTCATGATCTTAATGTGATTGGTATGTTCGACTAAGAAGTGTGTGAGAATTTGTTGGGTTTGGGGTGAGAAACATTCTGCTAAAAGGCTGCATAATACTGTAGATTTTGTGAAACCTAGCAAAACAAAATACAATGAACGGATCTACAAAGGTTCTTAAAGTTTTTAGGGGATCAGATTTATACCCCCTCAGCAGGCCTGGAACACATTTTTAACCAAGGGGGAACCACCCAAAGGAACATGATTTCAACTGAAGGGCAACACCCCTCACACCCCTGGAATGAAATTTCAACCAAGGGTCATAGAAACCGCTATAAATGCCTCACCAGTTTGTGTGCTGCTTATTCGTTACATCACGTAACTGACCCTTAAAACCTTTCTTAAAGTCAATTATAATATTACCCTATGTGACCTTAACCAGATCAGCAGTAGGGACAGCGATATCTCCAATGCTTTGTCCAACTGTACAGATCTCACCTTGGAAATATCTGAATCGGCATGTAGCTCACGAACAGCTTACAGAATCAAAAGCTCATATGACAGAATATGATGGTAATTAAATATTTGTTTGTGACTTGCAGTGCGAATTACAATCCAGTACCACCAAGAAAATTGAATTTTAAAAAAGATAATGTTTTGCTATTTACACCCAAAGTGTAACTGGTTTGTTCTAGGAGGGGATCAAACCCATGTCTCTTACATTCAAAGTCACTGAGTTTACTGATTAAGCTAACACCCCAATTAAAGAATCCAAGAGCAGAGGTAGTAACAAACAAAGAGTCGTTGATCTCCAGCAAAAGGCGATCTTTACTGAAGAAAAGTGCAACAAAACAAAGGAAGCAGAGCTAAAAAAAAAAAAACAGTGAAAAGCAAAGCAGAAACTAGAGTCCAAGAACATCAACTAATACAGACTTAACTTTCAGCAGGCAACTGGTAACATAGGCTCAAGACTGAACAATAAAGCATGGCACAAACTCACTTATTCAGGGCTAAACACAGAGGCGGACAAAGTACTCAACTCCATTACTTGAGTGAAAGTACAGATACTGCTGGTCAATATTACTCCATTACAAGTAAAAGTTGTAAAGACAGATTTTTACTTAAGTAAAAGTACAGAAGTACTTGCTTTTAAAAGTACTTAAGTACCAAAAGTAAATTTCCTTTTTTATGTCAATGCACTGTTTTATTGTTGTATGTAATACTTGCAATACTTAATAGTATACTTAATTTAACTGTATATAAAAATACACCTTGCTACGTGTACTGCGTTAGGCTAACCGAGACTTGTCATTTGCACTTATATATTGTTGCTCTTTTGTTAGTTTTGATTGCTTCTATTGTCCTCATTTGCAAGTCGCTTTGGATAAAAGCGTCTGCTAAATGACTAAATGTAATGTAAATGTAAATGTAATTTAATAATAAAGAGCTTTTAGAATGTTAAAAACCTATGGGGAAAAAAACAAAACATAAATAAATAAATATATCTATATGCACATAAAAAAACTGGGCTTGATTCGGTTGTTCTATGTAAAAAATTTTTTTACAAATCTGTCCCTTGGGGTCAATATGACCCCACATAGAAATGAATGGGAAATGTGAAAACATTTATATATTTTTTTTTTCATTTGTCAAAAAAATAAAATAAATCCGGCATAAATCTGAAAATTTCCACACAGAAATGAAGGCCTGGTACCAGAGCACAAATGCAATGTATAAAAGACATGCTCACTCACTCACAGACACACACACACACACACACACACACACACACCATTTTTTGAAAACAGACATTTCAAAATGCATCAAAAACCACAAAAAATTATACCATTTGAAAGAATATTTATTTTGAATGTCTTTTCTAATGTTTATATAAAGATAAAGTCACAAAATATATCACAAAAGTTGTGATAGAAGTGGTTAGCCACATCCAGTAAAATGAATGGGAAGTTCCCAGAAAAAATAATACTCAAGTAAAGTACCGATACTCAAAAAGTGTACTTAAGTACAATACTCAAGTACATTTACTTAGTTACTGTCCGCCTCTGAACACAGGTGTCTCACATCAGGCTTAATGAATGGTAGTGTTCAGCAGGAACATGGAGAGAGACACCAACTGTCGACCAGGAGGTAAATCAACAGTCCAGTGATGAGTTCTTACACAAAGTGATAAAAGTTCAAGTGAAAAAAGAGAGAAAAAGTGCTTCTTGTCGTTTGAAGGACACTCACATTGTGAGTTTATGGTATGAATCTGTGGGTTGCCCTGTGTTCTATGTCTCTGTTTGTTCAGCACTTTGGTCAGCCGTGCTTGCTGTTTTTAAATGTGCTATATAAATAAAACAAACGGGTAACACTTTAGAATAGGGAACACTTGTTCACTATTAACTACGACTTTTCCCTCAATACATTCCTAATTTGCTTCTTATTAATAGTTAGTAAGATAGTTGTTAAGTTTAGGTATTGGGTAGGATTAGGGATGTAGAATAAGGTCATGTAGAGTAAGGCATTCATTTGAGCTTAATTAGTACTAATAAATGGCTAATATTCTAGTAATATGCATGCTAATAACCAACTAGTTAAGATACCCTAAAATAAAGTGTTACCAACAAACTTGAAACTTGAAACTTAACTTTCAGAAATGTATTGATAACAACCACTGACTGACACCATTGAATGTGAACAAAACGAACTGTTCATTTAACCCTCATGCTAATAAGAGACTTGTACCTTAATAATTGCAGGTTCAGTCCCAAAGTCTTGCCTCATAGGCAATATGTACAGTATGTAGGAAAAACTGTACTGTGTGAAAGAAAAAAAAGAGAGAGAAGAAGAAGAAGAAGAAAAGGAAAATCACATATGGGCTACATTTATCTGGCTTATATGGAAGAAAGCTCTCATTGCAATTAAAAAAAATAGGTTTAATTTGTAAGCTCTGTATTTGGCACAAATCTCACATAGCAACAAACAAACAGATCTAAGAACAGAAAAATCCTGAAGGAGAATGTGCTGGAATTCACAAAAGCATTGGGGCTTGGAAGTCAGTTGAATGACGATTTATCTTCAACAGTGACCTGAAATATACCGCAAAACTCTCAATACGGTGGCTTAAAACCAACAAAGTACATTTCCTAAAGTGGTCGATTTACAGCCCAGACCTTAATCCAATTGAGCATCTGCAGAGTGACATAAAATGGCCATCCACAAATGGTTCCCATCCAACTTGATGCAGCTTGAGTAATTTTGCCAGAAAAAAAATGGCCAAAGGTTTCAGATTTACATTAACATTCATGCATTTGGCAGACAAAGATATAACAGATGCTAACAAAGCTGATCATACCACACATTAACTTTCTATAAGGGGATACTTATGATTAAATAATTTAGAATTAAATACAAAAGGAAATAGTTAAATTTCAGTTTATTTGCTGGAGATCTTTTCCTTTTGTCCTGAATTATAAATGTTCAAATGTGGCAAAGAGACCCCTTGCATTAGTATTGTTGTTTTTGTATGTATTATAACCGATTGAGAATGAGATTTGAGAACTACAGTATAGGACAATATTTAGAGTGAATAAAAGCTTACATTTTGTTATGTTCCTTAAGCTATCATATAACTTAAAATATATCGCACTAGTCATGTACT
This sequence comes from Sinocyclocheilus anshuiensis, assembly GCF_001515605.1. Lineage (NCBI taxonomy): Eukaryota > Metazoa > Chordata > Actinopteri > Cypriniformes > Cyprinidae > Sinocyclocheilus > Sinocyclocheilus anshuiensis. The sequence goes on along the minus strand of NW_015558610.1, from coordinate 47,634 downwards.
GTATCTTGGAAACTTTGTCTCTGGTCACTATATGCTTGCATTGTATAAAAGCCTGGATATTCTGCATATTAACATCATTGAGTACAGTATGTGTTTCACGTAAATAGGTAATAGGTTTGGGATGACATGAGGGTGAGTAAATGATGACAGAATTTTCATTTTGGCTGTGAACTATTACTTTAGTAAAAAGCAAGTTTTCTACTTTATAACAGTCACTATATATTTCCTTAACTGACCCCAGTCCCTCTTTGCTACTGCAATCAGTTTCTCAAAGCGACTCAACGATGCTGACTGAAATAACAATGAGCTGCACACTGAGCTGAAGACACAAGTCATCTCATACTGCCTGATTGTTCCTTACCACTTCAGCAATATCTGCAAACTCTTCCCATCTGTGCTGTCCCATTTTTGTTCCCCCCAATCTGCTTATTCAGAGCTCAGACAAACAAAAATGGCCTTACAGTACTTGTTCAAAACCGTGAGAAGGAAGCTATTTTAAAATTCTCTTTTATGGCTTAATTACCATGTGAGCCAGCCACTGAAGACCTAATTCTCATAGTTCAGCAGCCACTGATTTTGAAAAGCAGAAATCTCATCACTGTTTGCACAAATAATGTAGGTTGTTGAAATGCAACATCAGATGTTGGCATAACTTTGGCATAACTGAAGTTAAACCCCTACTCCCGTAACCCTTAAAGCATGTTTAGTGTGACCACATCTGTCACTCAAATGCCCATCCCATTACCTATTTGGTTTTATAATTCATAAACCTCCAAAATCACTAAGCAATAATGAGTGTGTGAAGTGAATTAGTGTAAACTTAATGAATGAAGTGCAAATCAAATAGCTGCATATCAATCTCATCATATCTCTCCAAAGTAGTATCAACTAAAGCGCTAAACTATACGTATTTCTATTATTTTATGTCTATTTAAATGTTTTAAACCTTGTAAGAAATGACACTAGGGCTGTTGATGAACAATAATTATCTCAATATGATTTTAATTTCTCCAATGGCGTGTTTTGACTGTCAGAGTCTTTTTACACATGGATAAACTAAAGGCTAACATTTCAGCTGTGTGGATGTTAGTGCTGGACTCAATGACTCAATGCCTGAAAAAATTGTGTACAATTAAATACGAATAAATACGCCATAATTTATTAATAACACCTATAGTGTGATTTCTATGTATTTAGATCAAAACACTTTCAACCCAATGAATGCATATGTCATCACATTAAGGAAAACAGTGCTCGTCAAGCTAATTCATGGGAATAATAAGCATGAATGCACTGTGTGTCATGGAGTATACTGTATGATATGCCAGAAGCTTGCTGCGGCATTTACAATATTGCTTAATTTACAATTAATTGCACTCTGTTCTGTTGTAGATCAGTGGTGGAACTTTAGTTTGAACTGACTGTTTTACTGCATGCTACATAGGCAAATTACAACATCTGAGTTATGAACTATGATGAATACCACTGCAACAGTGTCTCTCTCAGTCATCATTGTTCTGCTGAGTAGCTCACTGCCTCCAAAGGTTGCCATCCCACTAGCCGATTTTCCAATTTACAACTAATTTTCAGTTGTAAGTTTAATTTACATCGTCCTTCGAAAGTCAAAAGGACTGTGTTCCAGGTTTCTCCAAGGAGGTGGGGGTTAACAGGCCTGATTCAACACCACCTTAAGTGAACTATGGTGTTGATAGTCCATAAAGATGTAGTTAGAACTAGTCATACATTTCAACAATTCTCAAAATAACTGTAACGGTACTGGCCAGAAATTTCCCAGTAGACATGATGGACCCATTGTCTGGTCATGATATCAGACCATTGACAATCCATTGGCAATCTCTTCTAAATTCATCAAGACTCCATAGATTAATTGGGGTTGTTTAATGGTGAATTTTCAGTTAACGTGTGGTATTATCATTGATCTTTAACAGTGCATGTTCATCTCAAACAATTATGAAAATATGGAATAATAAAACAATAAGAATCATAATAATAATCTCAGATACTAATTCAATACTGCATGGATATGTACACCACATATAAGCTATTATACATATGTAAGTCACTTTGGATAAACACCATCTGCTAAATAAATAAATGTAAATGCATACAGCCACAGTACTGGAAGACAGCTCATTCTACAGTGACTGCATTCATGCATATGGTGAGTCAGCAGTGGGGTGGAGTCATATAATTCATTCAGCGCCATATATCTATATTATTTTGGCATGTGATTGTATTTCATAATTATGGTTATGCACAAGTTCAGACAGCCATTTGCTCATGAATATTTAGTCCTTATCATGAATATGCATTGAGTTAGTGAAGTGGCTCTGTTGATGCAGATTTATGGCTGTGCATGGGACATAATTAAAAGGTAGAATACAAGCTGCCAGAACCTTGAAAACAAGCTAGACACAATGTTTCAGACCTCAGGTGGAGTGTGTTGTCTACTTTGAAACAAGTTCCTCAAAAGCATGCTAGCAAATGATGGGTTATGGTGATTAATTATTAAAATGTATTTATCTCTAAACGGAGTAACTGAATGTAGACTTATAATGCATAATGTCCCTATGAAAGAAAACAACAGCATCTTAACATGTGACCTGGACTAATGCTAATACCACATATAGTACATTGAGTATTAACATTGTACTACAAAAATACCATAGCATTATCAAGGTACATGGAAGAAGTAAGTTATCTGGGTTATCTTTTTATCTATTTTTTTAATGAATACCTTTCATACAGGCATACTATCCTTTTCACATAATGTATTTCGCCTAAACTGGAGGGGTGGGGGTTGCATATAAATTAACATAAATTAACTGGTTTTATTTGAGTCAAAAAGAGTATTTAACATTACTGAACCAACTCATTTACCTTATTTTATACCAACAAAACAATTTTTTAATGGGTTAAATCAGGTAGAAATATCTCCTTTAAGGTAACAATCGCAGGTTACCACTTTTTGCGGTGTACATTAGTAAGTAAATGTATACAGTACATATACAGTAAATGAAATAATGTAGGTCTCTTTCAACTGAACTAATGAAATTCTTATTTGAAATATTCTTTCTCTCAAATGTGGTAACTGGTGATGTTTGTCACGAATCCGGTCTATGAACTTCCATTCACTCACCACCAGAGGTCACCCGCTCACTACATGGACTCTCACACTACACAGACTGTTACACTATACCCTGGACTACATTTCCCATCATCCATTGCAATGATTGCACACAGCTGTAATCAATCACACGCTCACCTGAAAGCTATTACACACACTATATAACAGGGATCCTCAAATCTGGCCCAAGAGATCCACTTTCCTGCAGAGTTTAGCTCTAACCCTAATCAAACACACCTGAGCATGCTAATCAATGTCTTCAGGATCATTAGAAAATCACAGGTAGGTGAGTTTGATCAGGGTTGGAGCTAAACTCTGCAGCGCATTGGCCCTCCAGGGCAAGATTTGAGGAACCCTGCTTTATAACATCCACCCAGATCCTGCTCAAGTCGCCGAGTATTATCTGTGTTTATTACTCTCCTAGTGATAGCACTTTACGGAGCCAGTTCCAGTTTTCCTAGTTTAGTCATAGTCTCGCCTTGCCTGTTTTCCTGTGTTCAGATTCTTGCCTGTGTTTTCGGATTACCCTTTTTGTCTTGCTGTTTCGGACTCAGTTTGCCCCTGCCTGGATTATTGCTATGTACCTGGATTATCTCTCTTTGCCTTGCCCTGTTGGATATTGTTCACCGTCGATCAACCCATGCCTGTTTACTGGACTGCTCTTGAGTTCTGCCCGTGCCATATCTGTTCGTTGGTGTTTCGACCCTGCCTGTGTTTGTGACCACGTCTTTTAATAAAAAGCTTGCATTTGGATCCGCACGTCTCTCATCTCGCCGGCTCTGTTACAATGTTGATGCCTGGCTACAATTACTGCTGCAATGATCACTAGAAAGTGCACTCAAACATCATAGTTATATATAGCGAATTGTATTTTATGTGCTGTTTGGTTTCATTTGGTTTGATACAGATTGATGCAAATTGCACCTGGCAATTTGTGTGACAGAAACACAATTTATAATGAACCTAATTTACATAGAAACAAGGTGTGTTTGTGTAAAAAGTAAAGTCAATTACTAAATTAAAAAGACAAAATTGTGGGCTTTTGCTCTCACAAGCACGGCTGTTTATTGAATTACCTTCTAGATATTAGATTTTGGTCAGTAGCTTGTCCCACACTGTTAATGCAACAGACATGATGCATCAATCATGTGGCTTGTTGAGGAAAGGTGTACTTTTACTTGGGGGAGACTTAGGGATGGTCTCTTTTGACTCGTGGCAGCAAACAACCACTTAACAAACACTCAGAACCCCATAGCATCCACATAGCAATGCTCTAAAAAGCACTCAGAGCACCTCAGTCCATTGGCAACCACCCACAGTGACTTCTGCATAGGTAAGTAGCACTTACATTTTCTTGAGAAAATCTAAAAACAACTACATATGCCATGACTGAAAAGTGTAAATTAACTGACAAATGCATGTTTGTTAATTTATATATCATCTATCTAGCAATTAAGCATTGCAGTCATTAAATATTTGCTTGGTTATAAACAAAATCTTGAAACTGTTCTAGGTGATCAGACATGATGTTATGTAGCCTTGTAAGTCCTTAGGAGGTACCTGTATGCAAAAATGCTATGTCAGTGACTGACTGGGCAGTGCAGAGTAAGGCAGCTCTCTTAGCTTTCAGACTCAGCCTTGATCTCAAGAATGTTCTTCCCTGACACTGCTGTCCCTTTGGTAAGTAAACTAACTGTTAACACTTTATAATAAGGTTCAGCTTCCTTCAGCTCACCTTCCTTCCTTTCCTTATTGCAATAATGAGTTAACATTAGTTAGTATCATGAACTAACAATTAACTTTTTAGTAACACTTTAGAATAGGAAACACTTATTCGCTATTAACTACGACTTTTCCCTCAATAAATTCTTTTCTTTTCTTTTCTTTTCTTTTCTTTTCTTTTCTTTTCTTTTCTTTTCTTTTCTTTTCTCTCCCACATGACAGGAAGTTTAAATGACTCAGCTAGCTCAGTATGGTGCCATAATGCAGATGCTATTGTGAGTCAAACAACGGAAACATGTGTCTGTATTTATAAAGTAATCAATGAAGACGCTAAGTACATCAATCCTTCTCATCTCTCTCTCTTCCTGTCTATATGGCTTTTTGAGTATTTTACCACTTCCTCTCCATGTTTCCACTGACTCACAACATTCTAATCTATTTGTCTTAATACAGTGGGTACGGAAAGTATTCAGACCCCCTTCAATTTTTCACTCTTTGTTATATTGCAGCCATTTGCTAAAAT
>NW_015558610.1:23990-41371 GCF_001515605.1 Sinocyclocheilus anshuiensis | reverse complement strand
TTTTTCACACCACTGTATATATATATATATATATATATATATATATATATATATATATATATACAAGTCCTAAGAAACAACAAGCTGTGAGCTGCAGAGTTCATTTTGATGTATCATACATGTTGGTAACACAAGTTACATGCAGAAGGTTAATAAATGGTTATGGGTTTTGTTAAAATCACTACACATCTATGACCAACGGCCTTAGCAAGCACCACTAATCATTTCAGTCCCTTCTTTTCTCATTATGTTGGCCCTTCATTAACCTTTGCTTTACAGGTACATCCCACCAAAGGATGTCTTGTCAGGTTTTGCAGTATTCAAGTGCACACTGGTCTGCAACACCCAGATCATGTCTGCTTCATAATTAACAGTCTCTGCATTGTGGCGCACTCCCAGAAGCTTGTCTGTTTGACTAGCATTGCCGCTTAGTAAACAGGAAGACAGTTAATTATTTCGAAACATTCACAAATAACTGGCTACTGGTCCCCCGCTGTTCGTAATGACACTGTGCGGTCAGTAATTAAAGACTGTTTTCACATGAAACTACCCAACATTCCCTCTGAGAGTGACGGAAAAACCCGTGAGAAAATCTCACTTTCTCTTTTTCATTTTCTTTTGTCTAGTCTTAAATCTTTTCCTCTCTCTCTCTCTCTCTCTCTCTCTCTCTCTGTCACAGTATCTCTCTCTCTTTCTGTCACCGTATCTCTCTCTCTTTCTGTTGCCCTTTTCACACAGAGTAGAGCACGACCCATGCTCTCCTTCAATTACCTTTTCATGGGTTACTGTCTCCATGGCAACTTCCCAAAAAGAAACAGCAGCAATCCAAACCATCTTTAAAAAAGCAAAAGGGAGAAAAAAAAAATTCAGCAAAAGAGTATTTCTTCAACTACAGGCACTTACACGTCCAGGGGTTAATTAAAACTAATCATAAATACAGAAATGAAATATACATTAACCATTTTAATAATTATTAAGTGATTTATATATACACTCTAAAAAATGCTGGGTTGTTTCAACACAACTTTGGGTCAAATATGGATTAACCCAACTTTTGGGTTTAAAAAATGCTGAGTTGTTTCAACCCAACTTTGGGTCAAATATGGACTAACCCAACTTTTGGGTTAAAAATTTTATTGAAAAATGTAACCCAATGGTTGGGTTATTCCATATTTGACCCAAAGTTGGGTTGAAACAACCCAGCATTTTTTAGAGTGTATATTTACAGAATGATTTTTAACTGCGACAGTAAATTCTGAAAAAAATGTATAGCTAAATGTGTGAAAATATTATTTCATTGTGTTTTGCGAATACAAAAATATGGTCACACTTTATTTTATGGTCCAATTTTCGCTATCAACAAACCATTAACTGACTTTTGCCTCAATAAACTCCTAATTTGCTGCTTATTAATAGTTAGTAAGGTAGTTGTTAAGTTTAAGATTAGGGATGTAGAATATGGTCATGCAGAATATGTGCTTCATAAGTGCTCTAGTTAAAGGTCCCATATTGTCAAAACTGAAATTTCCTGGCTTTTTTCACGATAACTGAGGTCTAGGGGCTATTTAACTACCATATAAGTTTCAAAACAGTCAGTCCACAGTAAAATGCACACAGCCTGCATAAAGTAGCTGTGATTTTTTACGAACCGTTGTGACTTCCGTAAAAAGTTGACGTCAGAACGTCTCGGTTACGTATGGTAACCCTCGTTCCCTGAAGCCGTCTCAGGGCCTCTTGCTCTTTCGCTTACCACCAGGTCTGGCAGGGGCCTGTCTGGCAGTGGCAGCAGATATGTGATCAAATTTCTAATTTGAGGCTGTATTACGTCGATTCTGGCACCCAACATCACAACAAGATGATATTTTAAGCTCCTTATGTAGCCGAATCTGCGCTGGTTTGAATGGGCACCTCCAGTTTCCCCTTTGTTTTGCTGCCTCCAGCTAGCGCTGTGACGTCGGCTGACCCTAGTTACCTGTGGATGACCTGGCCGTGCATCACTCAGAAAACAACAGGCCAATCAGAAGAGAGGCTCATGAATATTAATTAGACAGGCCAAAATCGACCTGTTCTCAGCAGAGCTCCTGAGAGAGGAGCTGTAAAAATATATTGAGATGGTTTTTGGTACTTATACCGCAAATATATATTCTTAAGGACATCAAAACTCCAGAAAGGTGTAAAATATGTGACCTTTAAGCTATTGCATTTGTCTCAGATAAAGACAAAAGCAGCCCTTTTATTTTCAATACATTTAAAATGTCATTTCCACTACTGTGATTTTCACCACACGATGATATCAAGCATGAATATACATATTTTAATGTGGAAATGACATTTGTTGATTCAGAAAAAAACGTCAGGATTCTCCAGTGATTCATGTATATACACTGATGGAAGGGAGTGCATTTTCTACAAGGTGCCACAGTTGAAGGAATATCCAAATCTTCTTGTGACCTTACTTGCACCAGAACTCCACTACGCACATACTTAGTCTCATGTTCATTTTTACATCAGTTTTACATCAGTCTATTCAGCCAGCAGTTATGGTACCGATGAGCAAGTGAAGCTTCTCAATGTATTCAAGCCGCATGTAACCAGTGTTGCCAATTATTTCATTACTGTCTGGACAGCTCGTCACCAGCCGCAGCCCTCGCAGTTTTGCATGCTGCAGCACACAGTGATGGGTTTTTGTTTCATCAATTAGTCAACACAGTTAGCGTGCCTAATACAAGCTTGTGGTTTCCCCATCTCAAAAAGGAGATGCCTGAGTCAAATTTCACCCCCAAATCAAGTCTTATTTATTTATTTAATTATTGCATTGCATTTACATTATTTTCATGACAATTAAGCACATCTCCATTATATTTTCATTACCATAATGCAAATCACTATTTAGACATTTCTTAGCAGCAAACACTATCATGATGTATAAATATTATATTTTTTTCTGAAATAGGAATTTGTGGTAAATTGTTACGAAGATATCACAGTGCTTTTTTTTTTGAGTGAAATCAACATAAATTGAATCACTCCCTTGTTACAGCATTCGTTCATAAGGGAAAGATGATTGTCTATAGTAATAATAATTTTCTTACTTGCTCCACCTCTTATATTATACACATAGCAATATAATACCTCATATATTACACGTAGCAAAATGCTGTCAATAATGCCTTTAATTATGTAATCTTTAAATCTGGGGTGAAATAATATCTCACATTGCTTGACAGACCCATGTGTTGTTGGTATGTACTAGTGCTGTCAAACGATTAATCACGATTAATCGCATCCAAAATAAAAGTTTTTGTTTACATAATATATGTATGTGTACTGTGTTATGTATATATAAATACACACACATACAGTATATATTTATATATTTATATTCTTATATTTTATATTATATATAAATATATTTATTATATAAACATAACATATTTTTTCTTAAATATATACATGCATGTGTTTGTATTTATATATACATAATAAATATACACAGTATACACACATATTATGTAAACAAAAACTTTTATTTTGGATGCGATTAATCGTGATTAATCGTTTGACAGCATTAGTTTGTACAAATGTGCACATGTTTGAGTGAAACAAATGCGTGTGTCAGCATAGAGCACATGAATTTCTGGAATTTTCCTCTGGGCATCACTGCAGTATCTATCCATCTATGAATGTAAGATGTGGAAACTAAAGCTTATACAAAGGAATGTTGAGATACAGGTGTGTGTTTGCTGTGAGTGTGTGTGTGGTGTAATGTATGTTTAAATCAAAGTTCTCTGACAGGACCTCCATGTATCTCTCCTCCCCAGTGCCCATTCTGATGTGAACATGAGCCAACTTCAGCATTTCCTCACATCTCATTGGTTGTGATATTATCCTTGGGCTTATGGAGCCACCAAAGGTATAATTTATTGTCTGTTCAGCCGGCAAATTTTGCAAGCTTGGCAATTTCATTTGCTGAATAAATATCATTATTAAAAATTTCCCTCTTTCTCTTTTTGCCTGCGCTATAACATATTTCTGTGATTCATATCCCAGTTGTGATAGTGTGTGAAAAATCATTTAATTATCATTAAAAATCTATGTACTGTGAATAAGTCGACTAGGGGACTGAATAAAATTAAATATAATGTTATTTTAGGAACTTTCTAATGTAGGCCTATGCAAAATAAACGAACACTCAATATTTCACAAAAAAAAGCAGGTGAGCCTTAGAAAGCCAAACTTCTTGCCATCTACATTTTTCATCTCGTTCAAGTGTTAAACAAGGAAACCAGCTGCCAGTTTCATATAGGCTATGTTCAGAATCACATGATATAACCATACTACAATTCTGTTTCTGCATCGTGTATATGATTATGTATTACTGTATATATATATTGTACACAGAATGCAAACTTTTTTGTATACTGTTTATAAATTAGCAGTATTTTCTACACAAATCATTATTTGGTTAGACTAAATAAGGCCAGAAATACATATTGTTACAATGACTTGTTTCATTCACTTCTGTATATTAAAAAAGTATACATTAATTAATTCCAAAACCATAAAATCTAAAAACAAGCTAACATTGTAATAGCACTACTATATTGTTTGATAGGTGTGCTCTGTGTGTGTGTATTTAAATAGTGCCCTCTAACATTTAATAAATATTCTCAGATTTTTCGTAAATTCTAGATTATTTATATAAAGCATTCATGGATTTGTCAGCCATTGACAGTAATAAACAGTATCATAAAATTATATGTAACTGATTACAAAGGGAGTTATGAAGTGTTCCTATAAATGAAAGCTGTTTGAAAGAAATATTAATTGGCCTTGTGCCAGTGGAAATTCTGTCCTCATCTTCCTCCAGATCCAGCAATTCCAGTGAGGACGTAAGCTGCTGTCAAATCACTGATCGCCTGCCAGCGGCAAGCTAGTTTTATGGAGGCATCACCTACTTACTTTCTGAATGACATTTAGGTAAGGGATAGTTTTATGTTTATCATCCGTTGATAAGCTTGACATATATTTGAAGGATGAATTTGCAATAAAAAAGACATTTAAATCGTAGTATTTTTGTGATATCCCACCTTTGCATTGGCACGGCTAAGTAATTAATTAAAGCTTTTTTTTTATTTTATTATTATTATTATTTATTTTTTTTCATAATCAGTATATGTAAAGCTAAGCTAGTTCTGTAGAATGGTGTGATTCACTGTAAACAGGTAACTAAAGAGACTAAGAGGCCAAGTGAGGACCAAAATATTTCTCAAGTAACCAAATTACAAAAATGATTATCTCTTGCACAGTGAAACACCGGCAGAATCTCATTTGAGTTTGCTTTTATGTTAAAAGGATACTAATTAAAGTCTAATACGAGTGTTTGAGTATGCAATGATGGTTTACTGCCATCCTGTATCACTAACATTTGTAGGACAACAGCATCCAAGACCATCATTACTTGCAATGAAATAAGAGGGTAAATGAAAATATTCTTCAGAGAAAGCCTTATTGCTTTCCCTCCTTTTTATTCATGGCTCATAAAAAAGGGGGAATACATTCTGCTGCTTCAAGAGAAAATTGTTAGTTGCATGCAATTTATTCAAGGATGCAAGGCTAAAGGAATGTGACATCCTGTATTATAAGGGTTTCATTAAACGGCAATGCCTTTAATTCCATTTTCAATTGAAAATAAGAATACCAATCATGGTGCGATGGAAGACAAAGTGGATGTTGTTTTGCTACGAGCCAGGCGATAGTAATCACTCCACGATTGCTTTCGATACAAACTGTCCACAATGACAATGACTAAGACAGTCAAAGTTACAATGAATAATGTCTCTATTATTGTACTGAGAAAAAGAAAAGCTTTATGGCACTTTTTTTTTATGGCACAATTTTTGTTTAAAAGTGATTTTTGTGAATAGAGCACATTTAAACTTCTTCTTCTTCTTCTTTAAAGCATTTAAGCATTACAGGCAATGCATTTCATGTATTCCCATAGTGAAAATGACTGTATATGTTATATAAACTGTTATCTAACATAAAATGAACATTAATAAGAATAAGGTATTTTCAATGTGTGACACTTAATACAATATCAATCTGAAATGCATCAATCAATGCATCAGTAGGAAGTGTCTTATCAGATACTGCTTACACAAACAACTTTATGTGTAACAGATATGTTAACCCAGCAGTTGGGGCATGAACTTATAGATTTTTTATCCTCAAGGGAAGCAATGGCTTCAACAAGCAAACTGGGTAGTAAAGCATGAACAAGGAACTAGAGGAACTTCTTCAAGAATATATCTCGTTTAAACAGGAAGACTGGCCCCTATTTTACAAGCAGGAAAAATGCTGAGAGAGACTTGTCAGAATTTGCATTATCCACATTATTTAATGCCTTGAATTCACCCACGTTACATGTCTTTAGGTTGTAGGGGAAACTCATACCAACAAATAAACGGCATACAATTTCCACTCAGAAAGAACTCCCATAACCTCTGTAAGTTGTAACTTAATAAAAATGTAAGGATGTTAGAAAAACATACAATCTATTCATAAATGAATGTTTTGTCTGTTGATGCAAAGCAAGCATTGTATTAAAAAAGTTGTACACAGCTTATTAGCATTCCACGGTAACTATTGATTAGGAAACACATATTCACGATTGACTAGTTGCTTATTAGCATGCATATTACTAACAGATTTCTTTTTATTAGTACTTACAAAGCACATATTAATGCATGACCATATTCTAGACCCCTTAACCCTACACTACACCTGAACATAACTACAACAACTTCCAGCTACCTTATCAATGAGCAGCAAATTAAGAGTTTATTTAGGGAAAACTCTTAATAGTGAATATGTGTTGTCTATAGTGTTACCCATTTGACTGCTAAGGTTTGGCTATAGGAAACTGATCCTCGACCAGCATTTACAGCCTGATTTATCCCATTGTCACAATCAGGTATGGACTGAGTGAGATAATTCCGCCACACATTCTCCATGAGTGAGCTGAGGTCATAAATCAAATGCTATCATGCTTATGTTGGATGCATGAAAGTAGAATACTCATAATTCATGTAAATTAATAAACTGATTTGCAAGATCATGCTCAATTACTAGTGTTGATGAGGGATTTTGTGCATGTCTGTTGGCTGGGATACAGTCAGAAAAATCTGCTCTGTCAATAAAAGCTATTACAGTTTCAACTGAGGGCACTCTTACTTTGTTTGAGGGTGCTTAGCACACTCAAGCACCCCTACAGAACCAGCCCTGCCATGAAGGGTCTGCAGCAGTCAGTAGAACGAAGCAGGGGTTCTGCTGCCTACCAGTCCTCCTGGGAAACTCCTATGTGTGAGTTTAGGAATCGTAATTACGATGTGATGTGTGTTCAAGTGATTTTTGTCAAGTGATGGCTCAGAACATGATGGGAAATCTAGTTTTGATGCATGCTTATGACATAATAAACTGGCTAAATGAGTAATATTTTATGGTTTATTCTTAATAGTATGTTTTTTATTAACAGTACACAAAATGTACAAACTAAGCTGCACAATTAAAACTGTAATTAGGTCATTGTGGTGGCATTTAAGAGCACCAATTTCGTAATCATTTTGACGTGACTTGAAAAGAGTGCTTGTTGACAAGCCTACTAATGCAAATTATGGAATTAAGGTGTATAGCAAAGGGCTTAAAAAGAAAATGTGGAATATTTTAATTAAAAAAGGGAATATTTTAATTAATTCTAGCCAGGCATTGGACACTGAATCAACCAGGTTGTCCCCTTTGTAAATTTGTTTAATCTCTCTTGTTTGACACATTTCTATGGCACCACTTCTGAGCTATGTTCTGGCAGTTCTTAAGAAAGATATCCTGCCTTTCAGCTTGTTTGGGGTTTGACAAAAAAGGGGATTTTCAAGCCACAGTGACAATTGCACTATTCAGAAGTTCTCACTGCAGGGTATTACCAGTGTGTTAAGTGTAGAGTAGTACTGAAGAGCCACTTCAGACCGACGTGCCACTCCAGGACAAAATTGCCAAATCTTTCCACACTATCAGTTTAAGCACCTTCAGAAAAGGCCGCTAGATGAATAAGTCTGCCATCTGCCAGCCAGACAACCGACACTTGCTAATTGCACTACTGTTCACCAGTATGTTCACTACAATTATGCAATCAGTACATCATCACAGCAAACAAACAGCACTGGGGATTTTAGATCACCAAATCCTCCAAACTGTTGCTTTCAGAGATCGTGCTGCCAGGGTTGGTTTGAAAACCGGAAAATGTTATACATAAATTGAGTTCTGGCTTTGACATATTTAACCATTTATCTTTAGGGTTTTACAATATATCATGAATAAAATGAATTATATTCTATGAAGTATATTTTAAAATATGGGGGTAAGAAGAGTTGAAAGGCACTGGCATCTTTGTAACTGAAATTTGTACAGTTAAATATGATTGTAAGCAAAAATCATTTAGCAGACATTTTTATTTAAAACCCTTCACTATGAATAACTTGGAAAAAGAACAGTCACACTAGCTCATTTTGTTTACTAAAGATGAAAATAAACGCAAGAGACACAAGTCTAAAGTGTGATAACGTAGACATAAAAATAGTAGTGCGGGTTTCAGTTACCCAATAGGTGGTCTCATATACAACATTGCAATCATATTAATTATCTTCTGAATGCTGTGATTGACCTATTAGAATGAAGTATTCCAAATAGCTGTGTAATAATTAAGCAAACACTAACAATTACACTTAATAACAGCACAGAGGTAATTAATTTTCTGCTGTTATTTTTCAGCACAACTGCAATTATTATATTGCATAGAAAGAGTATAGAGAGTATAGTTGATTAACTAAATGTCTACTAAATGAGTGAGTTACAAAACTGAGAAGATTTGTATATTTTATGTCCATAATTATGGTATATAAGACATACCGACAATTCACATGGTCCACTGTGATACACAGTAGAGCACTGAAACGAATGCTGCTGACTCTCATTTCAAAGATTTTCTCCACAAATTAAAAAAGAAGGACCACTTCAACTTTATTTCAAAGGACTGTTCAATAAATGATTTCCTGAGCTCGTCTGCATTATTCCTGTGGTCAGTGGAGTTTATTCAGTGCCTGTATAAATTATCTCACCTCCTAGTCTGAGCAACGACCTTGCAGCTGAAGCAAATGCGCTCTCACCTCTGTGCCTCATTTACTTCAGCAGAGGTTTCAATAAGCACATCGCTTTGGTTTTTTAAATTTTTTCAGCTTAAAATGAGCTCCTGCAATGAATGAATAAGAACGTTCAAATACAAAATGCTAATCAGACATATTCTGGCATATTATAGACCCCGAAATGAGATAAAGATGTACAGAGCCCAGTCATGGGTCGTGACTTTTTATCTGTTAATTTTCTGTTGATTGAAGGGAAATTAACCAGGTATCTCAAAACCAGAAGGTCTCAATGCTTGTATTGAGTGGTAACTTTTATACAGCTTCTTAATAACCACTCCTGTTAACCTCTTATACTCAAATGCTATATTCTAAGCCTTCTAAACGTCCGGTGAAGAATATACCTGAATTTAAATCATTATACACTGATAATCTCACTCTCCATCAAAGCTCTAAAATCTTAAATTGCACCAAGCCAGGTTTGACGTAATTTTCACCAAAATAGCATTGGTTCTTGCTGGAATGCGACAGAACTATTCCTTTAAGAATACTCATGTTCTTTCTTTTCACAAAAGGCCAGCAATTCTTTGAAAGAGCAGTTTGTTGTCATCAGATATGGAATCAGGTCAATAAATGTGTGTTGACATATACAGTGTTATACTAATTATGCTCAATAACCTTACAGTTCGCAAGGTCACTTCTGCTTCACCTTGAATGTTTATTTTTTTTTTTCCTGTTAGACTGATCTTTATATTTACATCGGGAGTACAGGGGAGAGTTGAAAACACGCTCCAATCCCCACAGCTAAGCAGAGAAACCAGCTGACCTTCTGTCTCATCTATAAACAAACCGCTCTTGTCTTCCCTTAAGGCACATGCAGAAGCCAGGATAGATGTCTCTTGAAAAGGACATCCTATATCTACTGTGTCAGTGTGGAAAGGTGAAGCAGCAGTATCCTGCTGACTTGTCTGTGTGGCTCCCATTTCTCACCTTTCAGCATTCATGTTGACACGTTACCCCTTCAAGTGCATGGTTTGCAAATCAGTACATTACTGTATTTATTTTAATCTGGGCTTTGTATCGCTTTATTGATATCAAAAAATGCAATAACACAAGATAAATAATAAATAACAATAAATATTTAATAGACCTAAATCTAAAATTATGATAGTAGATTGTTAGAGAAAACACTATAATAAGTTAACACTTTACTTTAAACCTGTATAAAAAAATACTCTTAAAGCATTATGATGCTTTCATAATGCTGCATTTAACATCTCATAGACTGTTCTGGTGAGTAACTAACCGCAGTTATAATACTGTATAATATAATGCGTTTATATTACTATTTACATATTCACACACACACACACACACACACACATATATACATAGAGATATGGTGAATATTATTGGTGAATAATAAATATATAAGGTGAATTAAATAATGTTACATAATATTTTGATGTGAACTGAATTATTACCACATGGAGTACAATTTTAGATTCCCTGACAAAACATCATTTTTTTTTTTTACAGTGTAGTTACCTTTAAAGTGTATAAAATACATTACCACATACATGGTAAAAACGATATTTCATGTTTAAATGTACTATACTTTTAGAGATGTAATCATGAATATATACTGCATTATAATGTAACTTTGGTTACAGTTATGACATCATATTATGTATTACATAATTATGAATACTTTATAATGCACTTTATATACTAGCTGACAGTTAAATTTAGATTAACTTATGGGAGACAATAATCACCTTTTGACCTCAGTTTTACCCTTTAGATAGACTGTAGTGCCATCTATTGAAAAAAACATAACTATAAATCACTAACTCATAAAACAGCTCCATCTTATGCAATATGTATCACATCCTACCTCTTTTGAAGATGATTTCATAAAAATCCAACAATCAAATAAGATTCAAGACGTCAGTTTTGCACGAATATTATCTGGTAAATCTTATTCTGTACAGGTACAAAACAGAACAGTGGGGTGTTTTTGCTGATTATGATTAATATTTCTCCTCCAACCCGCATTCTCTATATTAAAGGGAAATATGGACATGATTGCACACTGTGAAATAATAATAATAAAAAATATGCAATATTCTTCCATCAATTCATCAAGCAAAAGACTAAAGTGACCTACAGGTGCGATTTCCGAGTATGGGTAAATAAATAATGCGTTATGTTATTAATTAACACACACATTTACCTTCTCGTAGGAAGCGAGAGTGGATGAGAATGATGAGAAAACAGCAGATCGCCGCTCCCGCTAGAGCCCACGCAACTCTCAGCATCAGCATCCTGACTGCCTTCAGCATCCACACCACATCTCCATTCTATTGCCATACAACAACCAACACCTTTGATGCGCTTTTCTTTCACAGATTCAGAAGAAAGGAATCCGTTCTTTTTCAAGAGATGCCAACTTTAGGAAAACAATATATTTGATGTTTTAGGGCTTTCACCGCCCATTGCAAAAAAATGTAGAAATTTCCAGTTTGTCTGTGGCTGTTGCGTGGATCTAAGGCGAGTGATGTGCGATCATCCTCTCCAAAATCTCTGGTTTACGCACTTAGAGAACTGCGCTGATCGCTAGAACTGTCATTCTACTCTGTATCTTCGAACGGTCCTTGCTGTGTACCACAAGAAACAAGTAAGCTTACAAACAGCCGTAATTCCCGCATTAATTCGAATGATCGTGTAAAAAATGTCCCAAACGCGACGCATGTGGTTTTGGTGATATGTTGAGTCCGTATCTCCGCCTCCGTCTGTGCTGTTACCGGGGTTTGACTCTTCTCTTAACGAGCGCACTTTCTCCCCGCTCTGACGCATACATCGCCTCCACTTGCCTGAATAGACGCGTTTGAGAAGCGCTCGCCGGTGGATGCGTCACAGCGCATGTTCCCTTAGTCTGACGTCAGAGTTTAAGTCTTAAGTTCTTTCATTGTGCCTTTTGTGTGCTGAACCTTTCAGAAATGCTGTGCACCGCAGGATTTAAAGACACCATGAAATCAAACTTGAAGTTTCGTGGCTTTAGGGTCATTTGAGGGCATCCATATGCTAGTGGGTCATTGGAAATGCGCCGTTCGTGCGCTGTGTGCCCCCAAGGCTTATTGATATATTTAGCAGGATACCGTATTTAATCACATTTTGCATTATTATCATTCAATGTTGTATTATGTATTGTAAACTACACATAGATTTGGCTCTGTTTTGTGTAATTCAAAATATATAATTTTATTTTTTTAAACTGATTGCTAATGAAAAGAATAGGGTATATATAGTTACATTTACTTTCCCCCAAAAGACACGCAGGTTATGTGAATGTGAAACTAAAATTGCCCATAACTGTGAGTGTAAATGTGTATCTGTCTGTTTCTGTTAGCCCTGTTGTAGACTGGCCATCTGTCTGTGGTGCTTCCTTGCCTACGGCTTAAGATGCTGGGATAAGCTCCAGCCCTCCTGTGCCCATACATGGGATATGTGATTTTATAAAAATACAGTAAAGAAAGGTGATTAACTTTTTTTGTGCGAGTTTAGACAGAACAAAATATTTTGCAAGCAAAACAGCCAAGGGCTTGAGTAAAATGTCAGACATGCAAAAACATTACTTGTCATGTTTCCCAAAACAATAACTACGAAGTAGTACATTAAAAAAAGTTCATAAATTAACAAGAGCCTTTGACCACTGACAATTCTTTCTCCTTGATTTTTCCCTAAAAGATGAAGGATCACTTAATATTAATGCATTTTGTTATTACAGATGAATAAATGAATAAAATAATGAAATAAAATGTGCCTTCATCTCTGCGTGAATGAATTTATATGACAATATGATACAACTTTATGTAGGCCTAACAAATTGTAGTTGTTTGTTCTTAATAATATAATTTTCACAAGAAATATGTGGGTCTATTTTCCAAATGTAAATAAATAAATCAGCAACTTTGGATCTGAAAGCACGATGCAACAATGCAATTCATTTTAAATAATGAACATCTTATATACTGGTTTGGAAAACAGGCATTGCTCAATCACAAAATAAATGTCTATTGCTGCGTCTAAATTTGAATAGTATCCACCCTAAATAGTATTCAAAATTAGAATTAGTGTGTCCCAAAACATTTATTACATCTGGAAAAAAACATTCAGAGTTCAACATGCTACTTCTGTTCTCTCCAGCATACTAGGAAGAATTGTAGTGTAAATTAAATGAACTGAAATGTGGAATATGTATATGGGGATATTACTGTAACTGTGATTATTATATTGAGTCGGTGTGGTCTGTTAAAAACAATTATGATGTGGCAGTATGTCCCAAAACATGCCTACACTTCTGCTACACACTCAAAAGTATGCAAGTTTTCTTCACAAAAAAATAGTTCATACTTTTAGGGCATAATATAATTGGAATGCAGAATATCATTTTGTTATGATCTTAAGGGTGTGATTTGCAACATTAATGGAAAACCCAGCCTAGGAATTTTGTGAAATATACAGTGAAAAGGAATAAAAACTTTAGTGAGTTGGTAGTGTTGCATTATGGGTCATTTTTTAACAAGACTGATGCATCAAAACCGCAGTGGTGTCATTGCTGTTGTCTACGCAGCTAATTTAGAGCCAATTATCAGCATTCACCAGTGTTTACAATGGGGGCGTCCATTTTTAATGTCTCTGCAGTGCCTGTAACACACTCTCATTGTGATCCATCAATCAGCTGGATGGCAATTAAAGGAGAGCTGTCCAGGAGTGACTGCATGAGGCAAGCAGAGCAGGTGCATCACCTTAAGGATGATGATGACATACACATTGCCAATGAACAGTCCTTGGTTGCGTTACTCAAAGAGCACCTGTCACTTATATTGACATGCTCCTGCTGTTTCAGCACAAGTGTGCCTTTGGGAACTACTTGAGAGTGGTCAAAGGGTCTGAGATGACCACAATGATGAGAGCTGAATTTAAGATGTTTATTCACAAAGCTGGCACTTTTAAAAATCCTTTTCTGGCATGGGGCACTGTGGCGTGGATGCACATTTTTGCTTTGGAGAACTGACCTCAGAAAAGCATGTTTTATTGATTTTTCATCCTTCACAAATATGATTCACGTTTGTTAGTGAGTAAACTTCTGCAACATAAATTTTAAAACATTTAGAGTCTATAAGAGTAAATATAATTTATATCTACAGCATGCTAAAAGCAATTGCATAAATATGTTTGTTGCCTAGGAGCAACATTGTGCGGCAGGGGAACTGGATATGGATAACGTATTTATCATGTTTTTATTTGTATTATTATTTTGCATTGTTATTTAGAAATGTATACATATTTAGTTTTTTACTTAATACTTATATAAAAATAAGGGAGGAGCCAGTTCTGTTAGATTCTGTTGTGCAGCAGTTTTTAGTGCATAACCTTGAAGTGACTGTGTCTGAATGGGAGCAAATCCCTTCATCCATGTTCCTTCGTCAAGTGGTAGGCCTTCCCAAATGCTGTTTTAACAGCAAAGGGAGGGTTTAATACAAGCAAGAAGGTTCAATAGAATGTCATGGTTTAGTGTAGCATTAAGATTTGTTTTTCTGAGAAAACTCTTAAGTTCTTTAGATGTTAAGGGTTCTTTATGGAACCATTTAGACAAAAAAAGGGTTTTCTATGGCATCGTGAAGCACCTTTATTTATAAGAGTGTATTTACTAATACTCTAACCACTGAAATCAAAACTATATATAATACTGAAAATTTGACAACTGCAAAAATATTTTTTTTATGTTGTGTGGTTTAAAAAAAAAAGAAAAAAAAAGGATAATTTCCTCCACGAGGAACATTTTTTATTTTTTTTGGTATCCACTTCTCTATCTCACAGCTGTATCAAGTTTGTTGTTTGTCTGATGTTCCACTATGCTGTTTTTATTTAGGAGCACATGTTTTTCATTGTGCCTTGACACTTTTAAAATTATCACACCAAAGATGACATAAGAGTGATGCTGAAGTCCTAAAATAGGCTTATGTGATCAGTTAAGCTGAAAAATCATGGAGTCTAGAAGATGATTATCACTCAATTCTGATCAATGAGAGCACCCTAACAACTTCAGCACTATTTTTCAACAATAATGTGTGCCTGTGACATACTACAAGGGAAGGTAATCGCTGGGTCCGCCAACACACCACCAAGACAACAGAATAGTCTATAAAACCACTCAGTTCCCAAACTAAGCTTAGCTATGAAAATAAGGGAATAACTCTGACTTGAATGAAAACAGCTAGCTGCTTTGTAAGCTTTTTTGTATCTATGTTTTCTTATAAGCCAGAAACAGTCTTCTACTGAACATATTCAGCCAAGATATTATGTTCCCTTTCAGTCGCTTACTCTCGACGTCACGTGGGTGATGACCGACGAATTAGGATCTCGCCAGAGAGACCAATTCACTTCGAGTGTAAACTAAACTAAACGAAACTTTCGCTTCGGAGCCGAGCGTTAGTGCATCACTACTGCTCTCTACTTTGGAGTTGCAAAGCAGAGAGCCAGCAAGTGCGGGTGTGTCGGCATGGCAGCGGTGGTCACGGTCGCACGGCGAGAACACAATCATCTTCGTGCAGACAGCCACACCAGGAGTGTGTGGTGGCCAGCTCCCCTGCGTGCTTCAGCACGAAGAGCATTTCTCTAAAAGAGCAACACGAATAATCGCGTCTTTTTAAAGATGTCTTATCACCCGTGCGTTTCTGGGTGCGGTCGCTATCTGGCGCCTCGGGACGGTCATGATCGCTGTCTCATGTGTCTGGGTGTTGAGCACGCTGAGCCAGCGTTCGTGGATGGTGCATGTTCTATTTGTGGGGACATGACCGTCTCGGAGTTGCATGAAAGACACAGTTATGTCAAACGTGGCGGGGTCCCTCTGTCTCTGCCGCGATTCAATATTCATCCCGGCAATCGGGGCAGTGCTGTTTCTGGTGGAGTCAGAGGTGATTTGAGGATCACGGTGATGGCTTCCCCAGAGGGAGTTCGTCAGCCCTCAAGAACTCTGCAGCCGGTGGAGTAACCGCAGGGACGCGCTGGCCCCTCTACAGGGTGGAGGGAGCCGGCCGTTTCCTTCAGTTCGCCCCCTCGAGACCAGATGTCGATCGCTGCATCGGAGGGCGAGCTCTCTCCGAGGATGATGACCCGGCTGCGTTGCCCCCTTCAGGTGTGACAGCGTTGTCTGAGCCAGACCCAGAGATGACAGCTATGCTTTCCCAGGCCGCAGAGAATGTCGGGCTCGTGTGGAGTCCTCCACCGCGTCCCGATCCTTCGAGGCTGGACAAGTGGTTTCTCGTTGGAGGTTGCGCTGGTTCTCAGCGCCCCCTCCGGTGCCATTCTTCCAGGTGCATGAGGAGCTTACAAGATCGTGGAAGAGGTCAGTGGGGAAGCATAATCTGGTCATCAGGTTTCTTAGGGGGACCAGGAGTTTAAATCTTCCTAGGCCTCCCTCCCTGCCCTCTTGGGATTTGGCATTGGTGCTGAGAGCCCTACAAGCTGCCCCCTTCGAGCCTTTGCAGTCAGTCGAAGTTTCTTTCTATGAAGACTAGGGGCACTCCACAAGACGTGTGATTATATTACTGGATGCTCAAAATTGAACAGGAGAATGCACATTTTAAACAGCTTATTGTACAGGTAAGTTAATCGCAGTTCGAATCTAATGCGCTGCTGCACTGTAACGCACACACATAGGCTACAGACAGTAGCTCGTACATCACGCACACATTGCACATGCACAGAATCATTCAGCGCGGAAATGTATTGGCAACACTGTTCTGTGATTTCTCAATAAAATACCCCGTTCGAGCCTTTGCAGTCAGTCAGTCGAGTTGAATTTTCTTTCTATGAAGACCCTACTCCTGACTGCATTGGCCTCGATCAAGAGGGTGGGGGACCTGCAGGCATTTTTGGTTGACGAATCGTGCCTTGAGTTTGGGCCGGCTGATTCCAGTGCAACACTGAGATCCTCAGCCCGGCTACGTGTCCAAGGTTCCTACCACTCCCTTTAGGGACCAGGTGGTGAACCTGCAAGCGCTGCCCCTGGAGGAGGCAGACCCAGAGAACTCAGAGCTTTAGGACCTCAGAACAGCTCTTTTTCTGTTACGGTGGACAGCAGAGGAGGAAGGCTGTCTCCAAGCAGGGGATGGACCCTTG